>NC_087214.1:59867248-59872248 GCF_015104395.2 Macrobrachium nipponense | reverse complement strand
CAGTTCGGCTGTGTCTTCTGCTACCTATACTAGACAGACAAAATGGATAAAAGGGATGACAATTTTAAATTCCCAGACACATATATACAGAAATTCACTTTCAATAAGTTCCCCTTCGGTGTTTATTCCGTGGTGCAGAGAATTTGATACTAAGCGACATTTGCAGCATAAGGTTTGCGAATTGAAAATGTCGAGGTATAAGTGAGAAACAGTTATATATTATTATAAATTACGTAATTTTTTAGGTTTTGACGACCTTTTTAAATTACGTTTTTTTTTCTAGTTTAATCCAGTTTCTTTTGACTTTCTCTCTGAACGCCGGACATAGGTCTTTAGCATATGCTTTAAGCGTTGTTATTGGTTTATATTGGTACCCCACCCATGAAGTTTTTCTTTTTTTTATGTTTGGGATGGTGATTTGGTTTTTCGTCGTCTGTGTCACGTCATATTTTCACCCTTTGCCAGAGGCATATTCCTGAAGTCTGGAGGAAAATAAACCTCTCGGATATTAGAACCAAACTTATATAATAGGTTATAATGTTGGCAAACATAGTTATTGCAGATGTATAAAGAAAATATGTATCAAATATGCAGTACCAGCTAATATTTACCCCGGCGCTTATGTATCATAAAAAGCTAGGGGAGGGAGTTGAACAGGAAATGGAAATAACCAGTGTAATTAGGCAAGGGTCCACAGGTTCAACATCACTATTCAAATTGATGACATATTTAATAATTCTGAAAATGGAGGAGGAAGGGGCAAAATCCGAAAATGAATTATTCAAGATAGGTACGCTATTCTTCACTGATGATGGGTTAGTATTAGCAGGAAATATAGAAGATACAAATAAAAAAATTGAATAGATATAGTAGTTACACGTGGGATAGAAATGAATGAAGAGAAAAGCAGCATCAATATTTTCAATATGAAGGACAAACCTGAAGAGATTGAGGATATAAAAGTATCGGCTAATATAACATATTTAGGAATAAAGATAAACGATACTAGGAACTTATTTAAGCTACAGGAAAAGAAAATGATGGATAAAGCACAGAAATTAGCCAACCTAACCTACACGGTGAAAGAGAAAAGTTGTAACAAAGTACTTATAGCTATAAAGTACTGGAAAATATAGCTCTATCATCTATCTTATATGGGACTAATATAGTTAATTTAACAGATACAGAAAGGGAAAAATTGTAAAGAATAGAGAATGGTGTTTATAGAAAAATATTAGGAGCTTGTAGAAGTACAGCATTGGTCACATTAATCAAATGCAATAGGGAGGTGTTTTGAGTTGCTACCCAATTTAGTTTTAAGGGAGAATCTTGAGAACCTAGCTACCAATTCTAAAAGAATTATTGATACAATTTTTTTTTCTTTTGTGCAAAAAAGTTTTTTTTAGATAATTTTCCCCCAATATTTGAGTTTTGTATGTCAGTTTTATTTTCTTATTATGAGCATTATAATTTTCAACATAGTAAACATACTAACAATTTGCTTAGGCAAATTACAGGATGTTAACGATAATTTCTGCAGGAGGTCTAAAGTATTTTATAAATATTTGTTTTGTATTTGTTCTAAAGGTATTATAAGTTACAATTTGCAATTGTTGCAGAAATTGATTGTAAAAGGACACCAAACTCAAGTATAAAGTCTTCTTTGCAACAATCTGCATTTTGCTTTTTTTTGAAGGAAATAGGTGTGCGAAATGTAACTGAGCAATAAATTTCATATCTGTATTTGTAGCTGTAATTACAATTTTCGAATATTAGAATTGTGAAATTATACTAATGATTGTATTTGATATTGTTCCCCATCTTGTAATCGAAGTTGTAATTGTAATTCGATAACAGGTCAGGTAATTATGATTCTAATTGTAATAGGCAAGGAGCAAATGTAATTATTACGTTAACTATACTAGTGCACAACCGGTCAGCAGGTTAGGCTATTATTGACACTCATGGCAATACGCGTGTTTGCGTGGCGGCCGACGGCGACGCGGGGCATTGGGCACTCATCTCGACCCAGTCTGTGTTGTATTGGACCTGCTAACGAATTGATTTTGACTGCTGGAAGTTGGTGCGGCCTGTTTCAAATGCACCCTTCACACGGCATCGTGATTGGCTCCTTAGACACAGGGCCAATCAAGAAGGGATATAGAGATGTGTGGCACTTTTTTGAACTGCCCAAGCTAATCCAACTTGTAACGTCTTTGGCGGTTTACTTGTTTTGTTATACATACCCACAGTATCACTTAAAATGGTTTCAAGGGACTTCAGAAAATCACGGAGAGGGCATATTCAAAACCGTAATGAATTAGTTTATCACTCCCTCCCCAGTTCTTGCATCCCATAAGACATACACTGATCTGATGAATTGCGCATTGCTGTTCTTCTTTGAGTGCCACACCGTCCAGTTTGTGCAAAATTTAAACTATTAGGGTAGGGCCATTTCGTGTGTTACAAACACAAGTTACAACAAATGAATCTCTCGTCTCACAATGTATCATACATTAAACAAAATTAGGTTCATATTCAATATTATCAATAAAAAAATGGAAACAGTCACAGCTACAACCCAAAAAAGCTAAATTCATAAACAAACGTTCACACAACATGAGACGTTACTCATATGAAATTTGGTAAAAGTATTAGGAAACTCATGAAGTCTTTCTGCAACACAATAAAAACAAGAAAATGAAAAAATAAAAACTCAAAGATTACACACAAAGAATAACTTTTTTTTTCTTAAATAATCTCACATTCCCACATCATCGATAGGAGATCACAAATTTCTGACAAAGCATAAACAGCATTGACAATGATATGAAATTTTGGACACAATATAACTGGCATCAGTAGAAATTTCAAAAAATTAGATTCAGTGTAATAAGGTGTTTTATACGACTTGTTATGCAATAAAAAATAATCAAGTTATAAACACATAGATTCACTCATTATATGCTTGGAACTGTAACAAAATGTTTAAAAAAATTATTCATCAAAATCTCAGTAATAACTGACATGAAACAAAAGTGCATAAGCATGTTTTTGTTATTCTCTGTTCACTTTGTCACGAACACATCTATTCATGACTCGCGCTGGTGTGCTACGCAAGACACCTACACGCCCTTACAAATTATGTGGATGGTTTACTTTATGGAAAAGGGTGGAACGGTGGCACAAGTTACTCTTTTTTTTCTTTCTTTTACGAAGAATTTATCTCGTGCATGTTCAGAAAACTGTGACTTGTCAGTCAACTCCCTTACACACCAGCACATGCATACTCCCAGGGCAGTCACTCAACACGTTCACAACAGCTGACTCACTTGCCTCTGTTTTCTGTGCGACTCACCCGCAGGTGTAACTGAAACATTTAACTGCATGCGTTACAGTTCCTCTCTCTCTTTGGCTCGTGCCTTACAGTATACTTGGGAAGAGCTTCTGCTATTCTTATTACTCTTTTATTTTTTATGATACGATCAATCACCACAATGTCAAACTCAAACAGTTGCTCGATCCTACGATCTTGCTGAGAAATGAACATTCTTAAGGGCATTTCTGTATCAGGGATAAAATACAATCTGTTCTCACTTCGTCATCAAACTTAAAAATTACTTCTCTTCCCCAATTAAAATAGGACTACTCTTTCAACAAATATATCAGTCTTTACTATACTCAAACAAACTCTTCAATGCATTTACGCTAATAATTCTGTCTTTAAATCTTGATTACAGTTCTTCGATGGGGACAAATGGGATGCATTGTCATTAGTGATACTTTAAATGTGATCAGAACACGGCCTAAGAAAACCATTTTTATTTTCCATATTTCTTTTTTTCTAATGTTACTTTCTACAAATTCCTTATCTGCATTTCCGTTTTCTATGCAATTTGCTCACAGGTCAGCAGCTCTATTAGTGCCAGCAGCGGTGCCGGCAGTTTGTTACTTACTCTATTAGTTTGCTTGTATTATCTTCACATCGCGCCTGGATTCTCTCACTGGTTGCTGGCTGTCATCTGACGTCTAACAGCTATTCCTAATTCTAACATCACGTCATCCTATCCATACCTTAGGCAGGTATCGTGACTTCCTTCACAGGTCGAGGTAGGTAAGGGAACTTCTTCACTATTCACCTTTTAATACCATCCCTCTACTCTTCAATAGGTTGCAATCAGAAGTAGGGGTGGACTTCCCCCTTCCCACATGGTCAAGAGGGAGAGGCTCTGGTTGACCTCTCTCTGTTCCAGCATCCTTGACTCGTGGGTGAACAGGCTTTTCTCTACTCCCCTACTTCTCGGGGGTGGGGATTGACATCTCTTCCCTCACAACAAGACAACAAGGCATCCCTTGTTCTCAGGCACTGTATAACAGTCCCGCACGGACGTGGGGTAGCTTGGGGTAACTTCCTGGCATCACCTCCATGCCACCTTCTGCTACTGCCAACTTCCATCCTTCCTGGTGGGGCTGGACTCGCCACTGCCATCTCTCTGTTCAAAACACGTTCATTACTCCTCTACTTGGTCTGCTACACAAGTCGGTACGGGGGGGAGGGGTATCGAACTTTCTCTGGTTTCAGTGTTTATTTCAGTTCATATTACTATTTGTCACAAGACTCGCAAGACCCCACAGGACCCCACAACTGACCACAAAATTATATGACCTGATCTCGGTCATTTGTGGGCTCGGGATATGAAGGAAAAAAAGGAGAGAGAGAGAGGTTTACATGCAGGCAATGTAGGACATACAAAAATGATAATCGAGGAAACGTTCAACACAGGTCTATTCTTCTTAGCTACACAGTTGGCTTGTAATTATTACGTTAACTATACTAGTGCATAACCGGACGGGAATACACATCTTTGTGTGGCGTCTGACGGCGACGCGGGGCACTGGGCACTCGTCTCGACCCAGTATGTGCTGTATGGGACCCGCTAATGAATTTGATTTTGACAGCTGGACGCTGGTGCGGCCTGTTTCAAATACCCCCTTCACAC
>NC_087214.1:59852248-59864748 GCF_015104395.2 Macrobrachium nipponense | reverse complement strand
TAACTGAATTTTTTTTTTTTAACTAAATTTTCTTCGAATGGCAGTCGCAGGAAATCCAGTGAATTAATTCGGAATTTCTTCCTTTCCAGGGAAATGTTCCCACCCGGAAAATGAGACGGTTCTTTGCATGAATAAAGTCTCGACAAAAAAAAGAAAAAAGAAAAAAAGTCAATTTTCATCGGCGTAAGATTTGTTTTATAATTTCACTAACCGAAGAGGCATAATAGAATTTTTAAAATGTTTGCCCTGAAAGTTAGCGAAGATGTAATTATGTCCAAGCCAGTTACATGTGTTGAAAGGAATCTTATTGAAACATTTAAATCAACATTTGCGTTGTTCGTAACAGTGTGGAGAGTCATTATTCATTCCTTGAATAAATTACGTACTAGAGCGCTCAGTCAACTATTGTTTCTTGTTCCTTTTACTTTTATGTTTGTTTTATACTCTTTGGTCGCGTCAGGAACTTAATGAAGTCAACCCAAGATGAAATTTACACATGCGCATTTATAGTCAATGCAGAGAGGAAGGGCTTGGCCTTTGTTATCATTTTGAATTAAGGACAAAAGATATAAGCCAGGATTTAAACTATTTGTACACAAGGCTTCGTTTGACTATTGGATTATTTATGGAACTGCTCACCTTCAGTTTTCTGACTGGCAGAAATGAATTGCTTTTTAAGCATTTTAGATGTCTAGGTCGTATATTTCTTGTTTTTCTCGGTAATCAAATGTCTTAAAGAATAAAAGACACGAAGCCGACTCTAATACAAAGCTTGACTTTGCACTGGAATGCATTATCATGTTAGTAATTTTTTTCTGTAAATACAGAATACAGAGATGCCACATTTTGAAAATGCTCAGCTTTATTATTTTCACGGTTTGTAAATTTTTTCTGTAACCAAACAAGTACTGACAGTATTTGATCTTCTGGACAACTATTCCCAACTATAGTGCTTTTCCATTTCCAAATACCTGTGATGGTGACTTTGATCATCATACACAAGGTTCAATTTGAATATGAAAATGCAATATCGTCCTTAGTGTCAGTTCCTTTCGGGTTAGATTGTGCTGATTCTTTCGTTAAAAATGAGTCGTAATAATCATATTCTTATGACATTCTGCAATAATTCGTTCATTACTCTCATCCTTTTAATCAGTACGATAGAACGTTGAGGTTTTACACATAAATACTAACATAAAGAAGCGCTACTTACACCCCTGTTATCTTTACATCTACCTGATGACTCAGGAACCCCAATACTTCTATTTCGAATTTGATATTGACTTTGTATTAATAGCATATAAGAAATAGTCTAAGATTCTGTTTACTGGCTAAATGTTCTTTAGCACTACAAATTGGGAGGCTTCCCCTTGCACTTCTTTTCAGTTACGACACTTAGTTTAAAAATATGAAAAAACTCATTCCTTCTTTATTCTGAAACTGACGTATGGTTATCATGATTAAGACTGAATCTCTCTCTCTCTCTCTCTCTCTCTCTCTCTCTCTCTCTCTCTCTCTCTCTCTCTCTCTCTCTCTCTCTCTCTCTCTCTCTCTCACATTGTGCTGCCTTGATATCGGTTCTTTAGTTTTTGTGTTACAGGAATGTCGATAGTCGATATACCTATAGTGAAAGATTTGTCGTGATGCAACGAAATCAGGAAATTCATGGGTAATGTCTTGAACCGAAAACATGAAATTATTCTTATGAACTCCCCTGACATCATAAGCATCCCTCTTCTGAATAACCTCCCTCGAGGGATACAAATTCTATATTGGGCTTGCTGCGGAAAATATGCTGGTCTATTTCGATGACAAATGTGTCAGGTTGTTAAGATATACATTACAGATACTAATTTTCTCTTTGATGTCGTGGAGGACGATGTATGTTCAAATGCGTGAAAATCCTGTCTTTTCAGTTCGAAAGACATTGGAAAGGAGAAAATCACGAATAACTGGTTTATGAACGACACAAAACTAGTAATAAAACAAACAGATCTCTCATTCCTCTCATACTTTCAACCAATTAGGACGTGGAATATTCGCCTCCATGGATGCACGTGATATAAACTTGTGATCTTCTTTGAAACCAGTTTTGTGAAAAATGAACTGCAAGGAAAGAAGGGCATTATCCGGGAATTGAGCTTACAAAATTTTACAAAATTAAGTTTGTATAGGGACGGCAATAATCCTGGACACATAAAGAATTACAAATACAGATGAAGCCAATATCTGACTTATTTAGTTTTTCCTTCAAGCTCTGACTTTTTTAAATAAGTGGCAGTTCTCGTTCCATACTTGTTTCTTCATTGTGAGAAGAGTCCTGTGTCCGATGCAGATACCTTTGAACAGGAGTGAGGGTGGTGGGTTATAATACAATGGAATTGCAGTCACTTATTCTACGGGTCATTGCCGATTCGGCGTAACGAGTGTTTGCAAGGTGATTCGTAATTTCTATGCCTCGTGTATCACAGCCTTTCCTCTTGGCACCAAATGAAAAGGCTAGAAAACTCGGGAATAATTCCCTCGCAATAAAAGCATGATTCAGCATTTTATAAAACATGATTAGTAAAGTTAAATACTCATCAGGGAAATTATGATATGAAATGTGATCGAAAATACAACGTAAAATATTTTGAAGGCTGGGTAGAAATATCATTACATTTTGTTAACTGCACTACTGGAAACGATAGAAATTTTATATAGGCTGCAGCTGACTTTCTCGCGAACCGAATGGAATGTTCAGTGAACAGTCGCGAGTGTTGTGAAAAAAGCTTCAAAATAGCGAACAATTTGGGTGGCTGAACAACACCGCCGATGAAGGCAAAATATTATCAAGCCTCAGAGGCGAGAGCGCTAGTGGGCAAGTGGACCCAGCTGCTGGCCGAGAGTCTTGTGATCGTAATGTCAGAAAAATGCGAGGTGTGTGTCTCTTCGTGTACCAAACAGGGCATGTCCATGGAATCTTCCAGATCAATTTAGTGTCTTCGTACATGCGAATACCAGGGCTCCTTAGAGCGTGATATATATTCTAGACAGAAACCACTGAGTGATGCGTGGAAGAAGGCCTAGAGGAAAGTGCAGAAGATCCATCCAGAAAGGTAGTAGTGATAAAAGACTTTATTAAACATCTGAACATTTTACAGATACCCCGAGAGAAGCATAAAAGCGGTGAAAAACATTTTCTTGTCCTCCCATGTCATAATTATGCTTTTGAATTTTTATTTCATCTCTGGTAATTGTGGTTTCTCGGCTCAGATGTAAGCGAAGGTCACCACATAAAACGTATTATCTGACTGACGCTTCTATCTCTTAGTTTTTGGGAAAATAGAAATAGTGATTGAATTGATGTGCTTTATGAAGATGTAGTTTGTGGCATTTCAATTTAGATAATTATTATTAGGAATGATTGTATTTCATGTTTTGGGGGTTTCCAATTCGTGTTCCTGTTGCTTTTTTTATGTTAGTCTTTTTGGGGGAAATAAAGGCGGTATTTTTTGTATCCCAGTGTTTGGTTTTAGCCTAGATCTAATAACTTGATTTCAGCTACAGATATGCCAGTTTGTGGAGGACAGTTGAGGTAGGTCACGTTACCAGATGGTGTTTTTCTTTGATTTTATTAGACAAGGTCAGTTAGACCCTTGTATTATCTGGTAGCAGTCGGGAAGGGCAATCAAGCCTTTGGATTATGTTTCTGGAGGGACTGAGTTTAGGTGGCGGCTGCATGGGAGTTAGAAAATCGTGTAGATGTTAGGAAAAGGGGTTAAAATTAAAATTTAGTAAATTGGCACTCTGTCGTTAGTGGGACATGACGGGACTTGGATAAGCAGGGAGCTGCTGAAAGTAGTAGTGTTACAACGAGTGTGTGGGCTAGGATTTGTGATACAATGTGCGTAATAAATGTGGTGTGGATATCTTAATATGGTGGTTATTACTGTGATAATTACTGCATGGCTGTTGGTGTATTGGGGCGATGGGACATGGAGACTTTAACAAGCAGATATGTTGTGGGAAAATAGGAGTTTTGCCGAGTGTTAAGTTTTTATTATTCCATTTTCTTTCTCTCTCACTGTCATGAGATTGTGCATTTATCCTTTTCCCTTTTCATAAGGTGAGGCTTTGTTACTGATGTGTGGATATATGGGATGTTGTGATTTGACTTTTTTATGCGGAAATCAACTAAGTTGTTTGATTTTTTTTTTTTACTCTCTCTCGGGAATTAGTAGATTAAGGGGAATATACAGTAACAACGTGTCTCATTTTTTTAGAGGTGTGTTGGTGCATGGAAAGAGTGTGGGTCGGTGCCGGCTAGCAGATTGGGGTAGGAGGACACCCAAGGCTTGGGGAAGATCAGCAGGAATCCACGGGTAAAAACAAGACAAAGAATCCTTTTTCTCTCATGCGCTCATGTCCTATATTCCAATCAGCTGGGGTGGTAGACAACCTTGACCGTGAGAGTAAATGGGTGTTTTTTTTCCCTTTAGAGGGCAGGTAATGTTCACTTTTGGGGGAATATTTGTGTTGGGAATATATATATATATATATATATATATATATATATATATATATATATATATATATATATTATATATATATATATATATATATATATGTGTGTGTGTGTGTGTGTGTGTGTGTGTATATATATATATATATATATATTATATATATATATATATATATATATATGGGAGGGGTTATTTGTAAAGGAAACTTGAGAAATTATTGTTGGTATTCTAATAATATTGAGGTCGGGCCGAATCCTGAATACTATGGGATTTCTTTAAGAGATAAAATAGCGGAAGGAGACAATAAAGATCACACTTTGATGCATAATGTCACTAATATTGCAGTGGGGGTTCGCCCTTTTCAGGGTACTGTGGATGGCATTCTTTCTCAGCCACTGTAGATTTTTATTGAAAGAGTTAAGAATATTTTTAAATGCCAAGGGAATTGAAAGTGATGCAGAGGCGTTCAAAGAGGCAAGAGCCTTGTTAGATTTCAATAAAGGGAACTTACCACTTTGCTGTTGTAGCTTTCAGTATACAAAATGCCAGCCATGGACCGAATTGCTGATAATATTGGTGGTATTGTTACTAACGGTGATATTGATAACAACGGTGATACTGATACAGACATTGGGGTTATGGTTGATGGTATGGAGGATATTCAAGTGGATGTGGAACATGGGGTAGATAACCAGTCACAGTAGGGTACTGTGTATGATGGCCTTAGGGATAATAGATCTAAAGACATATTATCAGATGTTATTTTAAATCCAGGTACAATTACTATGGTGAAAGTCACGTTGAGGGAAGTGAAAATGCCCAAAGAAGTGTATATAATTAAGGGTAGCAAAAATTAAAGAGTGTTATTAGCAAGACTTCGGTAAATAACGTATCAAACACAGGTGCCAAATGGGTGAAATGGTTAATTGTAATGTTACAGTTAGGAAATATCAAAAGAATACTTATGTTTTAGACCTCCGGTGTTGCAGTGAGGATAGTAGTTCAGTGGCTATTACAGAGGGGAAAACTGCGTTTTCATAGGCGGAAATGCAAATGATGAGGAAAATCTGTAGGGATCACTTAGCTGATGCAGACTACGCGGATCATATGGAAGCTTTAAGAGAAGTTTTGGATGAATTTGGGGATATTGTAGCTTTAAAAGGGGATAAGTTAGGCTGACTAAGGTGTTAGAACATAAGGTGAATCTAGATGAGGGGACCAAACCCGTCTTTATTCCTGCCTAGCACATACCCTACAAGATCAGGGAACAGACAGAGAAAGAGGTTGGCAAATGGGGGAGGAGGGAATTATTAGCCCCATTGTGTCCCTTTACAACTTCCCCTTGTTGGTGGTGCCTAAGAAGGACGGTTCACACCAAGTGTGTAGGTTTCCATAAATTGAATGAAAAAGATAATTCCAGAACGTTATCCGATTGCCTGCATACCAGACCTTTCTGTGGAAATTTGTGAACATTGGATATATTCTCCAATAGACCTTATGCAGAGATTTTTTGCAGGTTCTTCTTAGTGAAGATAGTCGGGAATTTACTGCATTCTCATTGCCCAAGAGGCATTTCGAGTTTACACGGATCCTCTTGGCTTATCAAGTAGTGCTATGACTTTTACGAGGTTAGGGAACACGTTATTGAGTAGGTATCCATTTTTATTTTATTTCTGATAATTGTGGTTTCTCTCCTCAGATGGATTCGAATGTCACCACATCAAATTAATTCTCTGACTGATACTTACTATATCTCTTAGTTTTTGGAAAAATATAAATAGGGATTGAACTGATGTTTTATATAGAGGTAGTGTGTGGCATTTTAATTGAGATGATTATTATTTGGCATAATTGTATCTAATTTTGGGGGGATTTCCAATTCATTTTCCTTTTTCATGTTAGTTTTTTTGGGGTGAAATAAAGGCTCTGTTGTTGTATCTCAGAGTTTGGGTTTAGCCTAGATCTAATGACTTGATTTAGCTTGATTTACAATTTGACTACTACATATCCATTCTCCTGCCTTCTCTCGTTGAGACAAAAATGATTTGACAAAATGACGGTATGTTTGTACAACTTATATATAAATTATTAAATCAAAGTCTTTAACATCAAAATCTTAAAGTTTGCACACCCATGTATTACATGACACAAATTTAGCTAAAAACTGAATATTAGACTATTACTTTGAAAATGATCACTACTATCCATTTCAAGGTATATGAATTAAGTTCCTCGACACAAAAACCTATAATTACGCATATATACTCGACATCTTATTCGACGAACTTGAATGACAGTGAACGATATGTTGAATACAAAGCCAAAACATAAAAAATCGGATGGCGATTTCAGTATCCAAAACTCGAAAGATCTGAAAGGGAACTTACGGGTCAGAAATGAGTTTCATGTTAAACCGTCATCAGAATCAACCCAGTAGTTTTAACACCAGATAAATTGCTTCCATACTAGCCTTGTGTCTGTTTCTCTCTGATTTGCCTGTCTACATCTGTCTGACTGATTGCCTGGCGGTTTGTCTGACTGGCTCTCTGCCATTCCAATTCCAGCTGTCTTTATCAGCAGCGAAAAACCTTCCATTTTGAGAAGGAATTCCGAATGATCCCTGGGAGACCTTTGGTGTTGCATATTCATGGAGTTCGTCCGGCCCCTGACTCTCGTTGCGTCTTGAATGAATTCGGAGGCAGAGCAGGATTTTTAATTGTCAGTAAAAAACGACGTCTTGTTATTCACATGCGCGCATTGTCTTGCATGTCGGAATAATGTCTTTCAGTCAAGGATTGTTTTCATATCTTCTTTTTCTGGCTGTGTAACGAGATCAGCAATTATTTATTTCTTTTAACTCTGTTTAGGAAAAGAAATGTCTATTAGGGTTACGGTATTTTGATGCTGTTATTTCTCATTTCTATTCGAAAAGTGACTGCTTTAGTGTTTCAGCCAGATTGAGAAAGAGAATAGAACAGGTTCTTGACAGCTCTCGTATATATGTATATATATTTCTTGCATGTATTTACACTTACGGGTACACCACTGAGGATTTCTTCACCATATTAGCATTATTATTTTCTATTATTAACAATAGTATTATTACGTAGTTTTGAATTATAAATGTACTTTATAAGTCAATCTTATTTTTTTTCAATATTACTTTCATCATTATTATTATTACTATTTATATCATTATTGATATCAATATTTTATTATTATTAGGGAGGAGGCCATTTAATTTATATAAAATCTTCTCAGTTCTTCTTGTTATCTTTTTCTCATCAGCATGTAGCTGGTATATCAGGTTTCCTAAGGACATATGGAGATATCATTAGTCTTAGGTTTATTTCCCCTAATGTGTCGACAACGCACAAGCAGTCATCTAAGAGAGTATACAAGTAAATGAATAATGAGATATGTGGTTTACAGGTCTTTACAATCGGTGGGTAGGTCGGTACGCAAGGGTTTTGATTGTTCGTAGGTTGGCAGTGGGTGGGTGTTGGTTGGGGTACCTACCACCTGAGTGATAGGTATTAGAAGCCGGTCAGGTGGCATGTCATCCACCTCCGGTGCTCTCTCTCTCTCTCTCTCTCTCTCTCTCTCTCTCTCTCTCTCTCTCTCTCCCTTACTCTCTCTCTCTCTCTCTCTCTCTCGTGACAGTGTGTGGTGTCTGTTGGTTTCTTGTATTTCTTCTTAAGATGGTAGGGAGAAATTCAGTTTCTTTTACTGTTGAAACTCTGCCTTTTTTTTTTTCTAGCATACGCAGTACTTCGAGAAACCGTAGACGCCTTTGGTACGGTGCGTTGTCGATAATTTCTACGTTCGTTATGAGCTCAGCTCTTTCTGGTCTTCTGTTATGGTTTTCTCTGGTAGTGTCTGGTAATGGTCATCCCGACATAGGAGTGGTGGCATCCTTCCACCGGGCATATAAATTCAAAGACGTTTCTGGGGGCGCCGGGTTCTTTTTAAGGAGCAGCCGGTTGGTTTTCCTGTTTTTATAATGAATTATGAGGCTAATTTTATTACCTTCTGCATTGGGGGAGACATTTTCGTTGATTAGTTTCCTGATAGCCTTTTTGTCTTCTAAATGTTTGTGGTGCATATAGTTTTTATAACATATTTTTATAGATCCACTTTGGTCGTTCTTAGGTTTTGTCGTGTTTTCCCGGTGCCAATTATTTATGGAGTCTCGGGTTTGACAATCGACCATATGATTTGTGAAGTTGTTGTTGATGAGTATTTGTGTGGACCTTTCGACTTCCCTCGTGGTTTCTCTCAATGTGGAGCAGTTGAGGGCGCAACATACGAAGGCATCTACCACAGATCTTTTATACCTGTCTTGGCACTCACTGGATCCATAGGGCATAGACCAGGTTCATGGTTATTTTATAAACCATGGTGGTATAACCCTTGGGTGTCTGCTCTACCCAAAAGTCCAAAAAGGGTAAGGCACTATTAACGCTGAGTTCACACATGAAGCGGAGGATGGAACATTCTTCTAAAGTCCCTCTTAAAGTTTCAAGAATCTCTCCTTTTTCGACTCTTCAAAAGGTGTCATTTATGTAACAATGGCATTGAGGAGGGAAAGGGATCTTATTGAAAACCCTTTCTTCAACGGCACGCATGTTGAAATTGACAAACAGAACCCCTATTGGGAATCCCATTACCACACCGTCAATCTGGCAATAAAAATGTCCTCTGTGGGTTAGGAATGGGGCCTTATTGGTGCGTATTTCAAGAAGAGTTCTTAGGGCTTTCTCGGCGATGTTCAAAGCCAATGTGTTCTCACATCTATATACTCTGTTGAGGATGTGCTCAATCGTCTCGTCGACTGGAACGTTCATGTAGAGGTTCTCAACGTCAAGCGAGGCGATGATACCTGTAGACCGAGTCTCGAAGTTTATGTAAAAAGTCTGTAGTTGACTGTAAACAATACCTGTCAGGATATATGGCGTGAGGAGTTCACTGAGTCGCTTCGTGATGATGTACGTCAGAGTTGGTATTTGACTTATGATTGGGCGAAGATGATTACCAGGCTTGTGGGTTTTTATGGTGCCGTAAATAGTATACCCTGGATTAAAGTTGCCCTAGGTTAGGGGAAGCCTGGGGACATTCCTAGCAGCACGGATTCTCTTGATCATCCTATTAATGTCTCGTCAAATGTCTTCGATGGGTTCTTGTTGATTTTTCTGAATTTGGATTGGTCAGCCAGTATTTGGTCCAGTTTCTCGTAATATTCAGAGGTCTAGGTGAGCACTAGGGGCCGAGCAGCAGCTTTGTCTGCTCTTCTTATTGTGATTTCTTGGTTTTCTCTCAAGTTTTTAGCTGTTTCTTTCAATTCCCTAGTGAGGATAGAGCTTCTGTATGGGGCACTTCAGTTAGTAAGAGCTCCTGCTAGCAGTAAGGGCTGGAGGGAACTGCTCGACTGCTATCACCTACCAAGGTGTCCAATCTAACACATCTGGCAGTTGTCATGCTACCACGCATGACGAGGTGGATACGTTGCTGATATACTATGTCAGTGAAGCACGCAAGTTTGGACTTATTGTTCACATCTACTCCCAGGACACAGATGTGCTGGTACTTGCCATACACAATTTGGCAGTCTAAGACGAGGATGCAGCTATGAAAATGGGCACTGGAACTAATTGATGCTTAATGCCTTTGTTGCCTATCCAAAGTACACTTGGTGAGGAATGTTCTCAAGCCTTGATGAGATTTCATGCCATAATTGGGTGTGACACAACAGGAAGGATTCGGCAAGAGAAGAACTTTATGGTGGAAGGCATTTATGGTCTGTGGTGATGTCATTGTTGGTACGCTTGCTCGTCTGGGACAGCACTCAGATGGTTTCATTTTCGTGGACTCAACACCAAGCAAGGAATTGAGAAGCTGCCCCCAACACAAGGATCACTGCATGGGCACAATCGATAGGCCCATTACCAGTATTTATTCTGAAAGCAGGCCTGAATTCCACAACCAACCGTTCCAGCACCAACTAAATTTGGATGGTCCATCAGTGATACTTCGGGACATTTCTTCCCAAGTTAAGGAGAATACCTCTAGCTCCAGATTCCATCTTATTGATTGTTCGCTGTAAATGCGCAAAGAGTCAATGTAAGTGCCGATGTTCCTGCGCAAAAACCAAATGCTCTGCACAGAGTTATGCAAGTGTGATCCAGATGGATGTAAAAACTTGGCTGATGTTGGCGAAGCTAGTGACGAATTTGACACTGAATGAGTACTATCAGACTTGACATGAACTTGTCTCAGGAACATAACATATTACTGCTCTTTCATCTAAACACTCAAAGTGTCTAATTTTCCCAAAGGAGGTTAACTGTCACACTGTCCTTTGATTAAAAAATAAAAAAAATGTCTAAATCTGATGGCAAGTAAAATTATTACATAAATATATTTTACAATAATTTCTTCTCACAGAATTTGACTTATGATAAAGTAACAAAAAAATACTGTTGTACTCATTGCATTAATATGCGCAAATATAGGGTATATCACACTTTAGACCCCCATAGACAATCAAACAATTTGCAGCAAAAAATTTCCGTTTTTGGAGATACCACCTGATCTTCTTTAACAGGCTAAAAAAATGTCATTATGACCTCAGAAAAAATGCCAAAAACATTTTTCATGCTCCAAGTACTCCAGGCTAATAAAAAAACCACATTGGTAAACATTTATATAAATTTTCCATGACAACCCAAAATATGACGAGCCACACGTTCTGAAGTTGAGACCCTAGAATGTCAAGTAATGTCTAGATAAAAGGGACAGTCACTAAAGTAATAAGTCGATAAAAAGAACAGCTCTTGAGTAACAAACTTAATACATAGGTTCATAACAACAGCACTATAGTAGAAATTAACAGAACAGTAACCAATGATGATAAAATCAACAACAACATTATTTATATTATATCAAGAAAAATTGAAAGTATAAATAAGCGTGACCATATGTCATTGAAAAAGTGATAGAAGCAACTGGTACAATGTAGTACCGGCACTCCTGGCAAGCAAATAAAAAACCGGCCAGGTTTGCATAGAAGTAAAAGATTAGGCAAAAAAGAAGGCACTTTCTTGATAATCCACAATGCAAATTTTTGCGCTCTCAAGAGCCTGTCCTACACACTTTTCGAAAATACATAAAAATGAACAAAAAATACAGAAAATGCATGATTGTACCCACAACGAGCGGCACCAGGTAATATTAACATTGAGGTCCGCAGAAAGACAACAGTTTCTTCTTACGTATTTGCATCATTTAGCAAATATAACTATTTTTATGAATAGGAGTACGTCTATTTGTGCATCATATAATACCCTCAAAATGTAACACATATTCTAGAGAGAGAGCAAATAAACCTGGAAAACGTCACAATGACACGGATTTTTAATGAGATAATTTCGATAAAACATCTGAAACATAAGTTCCAGAAATTATTCAGTATTCCTACATGCAAACATGCTTAATCATCTTTATTTCCAAAGTGAATCTAAAGGAAAAACCTATCTGATCCAGTGTCCCACCAAATTTACACTTGACAAAACAGCTAATACTATTTACCAAGCAAAACATTTCCTAAAATTAGATGGTTCTTCTATAAATCTTTTAAATGATGCACTTTGATAACTCCAACCTGGAAAACGTGTCAGTGACAATGATTTATAATATCAAGTATATTGATATTATAAATCATTTTCAATGACACGTTTTCCAGGTTGGAGGTATCAAAGTGCATCATTTAAAAGATTTATAGAAGAACCATCTAATTTTAGGAAATGTTTTGCATGGTAAATAGCATTAGCTGTTTTGTCAAGTGTAAATTAGGTGGGTCACTGGATCAGATAGGATTTTCCTTTAGATTCACTTTGGAAATAAAGATGATTAAGCATAAATTTCGGAATTAATAGACAACTTAGTATTTCTGACGCATTATGATTTCATTGCTGCTGTAATGCTAGCAACTTAGGA
>NC_087214.1:59831162-59846748 GCF_015104395.2 Macrobrachium nipponense | reverse complement strand
GAATTATAGAATAGGCGGGAGAAAGTAAAGTATGAATAGTCTTCATGAAAACAAAGCTAGGAATGTAGATTATGGTAACACAATCTAATAAACAAGGACAGTGTCTGCTTTGTATTCATTTGTGTTGTGTGTGTGTGTGTGCACAATATTCAAGCGTGTATTTTTCTGTTAAGTAAACAATCGAAATTTAACCCTTTCTCACATTAAAGTTTCCTTGAATGCAAGGGAGGCAGAGAAGAGTTTGGTATTACTCATATTTTTAATCGAGTTTACTATACAAAATTGGTTTATATTCCCTACTTTTAGAAGAGTAGCGCTTACCTTCATTTTAGATAATCAGAAATTGGAATACAGAGCCTATGGAATTCTCCGCTCTTTTAGTCAGTTGCGTGATAAGAATAGTATTTTCTAGAAGTCCAGCGACAATTAGAAAGGAAAACAGCGGTCTCCCCCGTACAGAGAGAGAGAGAGAGAGAGAGAGAGAGAGAGAGAGAAAGAGAGAGAGATAGAGAGAAAGGACAGCTGACTTTTATCACCTTAACATAAGTATGTAATATGCCACTTCACTGGCAAAATCTGCCTCGGTGACTCACTCTCTCTCTCTCTCTTTCTCCTCTCGCTCTCCTCTCTCTCTCGCCCTCTTCCTTCCCTCTCTCTCTCTCTCTCTCTCTTTCTGTATACTATGCAAATAATTTTAATCTTGAAAAATACTTTCGTCTTTTGTTCGCAATCGAAATACCCACCCATCAATTCCATGAAGGTGCGAGGGCTCAGGTACAACATGGAATAGCCTTTAATCTTTTTATAGAGACCGATCGATCTCCTTCGCTCTAAATTTTCCGCGACCGATTCTGCTGCTTCCACTAATCTAAACGAATCAACGGCCTCCCTTTATAGGCATTCATGTCTTTGTCTTCTGAAATCCACTAATTTATTTTACACACCCAGATACCCAGACGTTGCCTCAGTGACAAATAACCTTTTAATTCATTATTTCATTTATTAAAACTTTTCGCAAAGATCATCCTTTTATATATATATTATATATATATATATATATTATATATATATATATATATATCTATCACTATATATATATATAATCGATCATAGAGATATATATATATATGATATATATATATATATATATTATATTACATATATATAATCTAATCTATAGTCTATATATATATCTATAATCTATTAGATATTCTATACATCGTATATATATATATAGATATATAATATATATATATATATATATATATCTATATATATATCTACCTATATCTAAATCTATATATGTATATTATATATATATATATTATATATCTATATATGTATATACGTATATATATATATATATATATATATATAGATATATATATATATATTCTATAGATATATATACATAAGTGTGTTTATTTTTTTACTTTTAAGTAAATCCCGCAAAGCACAAAAAATCTACTTTCATTTCGGGATCTATGGGCGTTAGTCTGACATACAAGGTAAATGTGTATTTTTTATAGTGCACACACACACACACACACACATAGCCCGAAACAATATTTTTTAAAAATTCTGAAAAGTGTTGGTTTCTCCCCCTTCTATTGTCTTTACATTTTTATCTCTTAGTCAGTTCCATTCCACACTTTTGGTGACATTGTAGTTTTACATCCTTTTCCTTGTCCTGTATGAATCTTTTCTTTTCCTTTGCCTTAGTTTCCCTCTTTCTCTCAACTTTAACTTTCTCTCCACATTGCTCGAAATTTCCTCATTGCGGGATATTTTGTTTGAGGTTTTAAGTCTGGCAATGACTGATGTGGTAGCGTACTCTTTGCGTCAAGGAAATTATTGACTTTCGTAATAAGACTTTTTATGTCTAATTATTGTAATTTTTTTTTTTTGTTTTTTTTTTTTTTTTCAGAATGAGTCTATGTTGATTAGTTTGTTCAAATATAGATAATGATACATTGAACACAGTTTAATAAAAATCCAGTATTGCCTACATACAAGCTTTATATTTAGACGTTATTTGATGATGGTAATCTGAATGTCAGTTTGGGCAGTTATGAACACATTCTCAAATATTACAAACACACACACACACACACACACACATATATATATATATATATATATATATATATATATATATATATATATATATATATATATATATATATATATATATATATATATATATATTATATATATATATATATATATATATATATATATATATATATATATGCATATATATAAAGGTATAAGCCGCGGAGTAGCTGGAATATCTTTCGACTCAACGTCCTTTACTTAGTAGTCATATATGAGAAACTGAGAGGACAAGGAAGGGTCATATAAGTGACAGATAGGGATTATAAGAAGATAAGTACGTAGAATACAAACAGACCTGGAGAATTAGTAACCTTCCCAAAGGAACATAAACATGGGTACAATTTAAGAGGTTTACAAAAAGATTATGTCCAACTGCTCAGACATAGGGACAGACAAAGGATTATACAGGCGGTAACTGACCACATTCAAACCTTTGGTAAACAAAACTTATTCACAAAACATATAAACATACATATACAAAGAAAATATCTCTAAGGCAACTAATTTGTATTTAAGTCTGTGATTGTATCTTTGAGGTCATTCTTAAACATGTTACAAATACAAGGGTCTAAATGAAACAGGCCACGACTAATATTAAAATCACAATGGGAAGTGAGTTGTATAATGACAGATTCTAAAAGATTTCGTGATAAGACATCTTTCGATCTTGCAATTACTGAACTACTAATCCAATTTATCTGGTGGTTGTTTTCACTTAAATGATGAATATTGCATTAGATGTTTGCCCAGTTTTGACAAAATATTTATGACTGTTTGATACTTTAACTTATCAGTTATTGCTAGGATTGCCCGACACAAAAGGAGGGCAGTCCATACATGGAATTTTATATATTATGTTGTTGCTTTCCCTGGGGCCGTTTTCTATTAACATTCCTTTTAGTGTGTTATTATAGGAAAAAACGAGGTTGACATTAAAAGATTTAAAAAATGGTTTTATGGTTTCAAAACCGTTAAAATGGAAGGAGCTGAAAATATTCTTAAAGTTTCTTTCTCCGGGTTACGCACACTATAAAACTTTTTGTGGGCTTTATTATAGCAAATATCTAATAGTATATGTTAAGGATAACATAAATTTTTCCCTATTTTTCTTATGTATTCAATTTCTTGATCCAAATATTGGGGACTGACAATGTGCAATGCATAGAGAATCATTTCAATGTAAATTCAGTATTTATAGGAACCAACCAACAACTTAACTACATTGATTTCTATTCAGGCCATCATCTTTATATGAAAAATAATCTATTTTTTTCCATCTATGTTTTTACGAGCCATTTGGACCAAGATGTTGAATACATAAGAAAACTAAGGAATGATATACATTATCCTTCACGTATATTAGATATTTGCTATAATAAAGCCCACTCTCCTTCGTGGTTCATACCTTTATTTATGCATTTATCAAGCTCCAAAACTTTCGTGATTCAGTTATATATATGTATATATATATATATATATATATCATATATATATATATATATATATATATATATATATATATATATATATATATATATATTATATATATATATATATATATATATATATATATATATATATATATATATATATATATATATATATATATATATATATATATATATATATTATATATATATATATATATATATATATATATATTATATATATATATATATATATATATATATATATATATATATATATATATATATATATATATATATATATGTGTGTGTGTGTGTGTGTGTGTGTGTGTGTGAGAGAGAGAGTGTTTATAATGTCTTTCAGAACTATATGTGTGGAAAGAATCTTGACAAGAAGTATGTGGGGGTGAAAAAAGTTGAAGGAAAAGCCAATACTTGGAGGTAATGTGAAATGAGAGGCTTTAGGCAAATGGATCATCACTTGGTTGAATCAAAGATTGATATAAATATATATATTATGTTGGAGAGGGTGAGAGGGGCACCGGGAGTGAGTGTTTGTCAATACAAGCGGATAGAAAGACGGAATAACCACAACAAATACTGACAGGTTTTATTGCAGTGGAAAAGAAATGAACAGAGGATGACTTTATGAAAATGCATCAAAAAGGTGAAAATCATTTGTGAGATACAGAAGGATAGATATATATTCAAAAAAGTTAAATAACTAAGGAAGAGAGAGAGAGAGACATGTATTAAAAGGTAAGTAATAAATTGAGGAGATGAAGAATGGGAACTTAGCAAACATAAGCTGTTCTGTGAACTATTTATATGGAGTGAGAAACTTTATATCACAAATGAATTTCAGAAAAAAGGGATAGAAATGGAGAGCTTCTGTTTTAAGGTCGATAGAGTGAGTATTTTAAAGATTGCTTAATAAATATAAGAGAGGAAGACCTGAATAATGTAACAGGCGAATATGATGTAAGCTTGAGATGTGATTTTGAAGACATAAGATGCTTATTTAGAGGTTGATGAATAGTAAGAAACCAAGTTCATGGGGTCACATAAAAGATTGGTGATAATGTAATTGAGATGAATTGCTTAATTATTGCATAACTGCAAAAGTAACAGAGGCGATTATAAGAATTATATTACCTGGCATAATGCGGAAGGCCTAAGATAAGATTCTCATTGAGAGTAAGACAGATGATGGAACAATAGATAATGAAAGAGCAGTATGGGTTTAGAGAAGTAAGAATTCATGAAGATCAAATTGCAGATATAAAAAAGTTATGCGAGAAGTTGAAATTAAAAGGTAAACACTGCATCCAACAAGAATGAGCCCAGGAAATGTTGATGATCAGAATTGATAGAATAGAGTATATAATTATGTATAGTATGGATGATCAGATGTTGAGGCTTAACAAAGGGGTTTGAATGAATAAATGGGAACGGCATGTTCAGTGTAACAGTGGGTCTGAGACGAAGGTGTGTTATGTTTCTATATCTGTCTAATACCACTTCGGATCAAGTTCTGCAAGAAGCCAAAGAAAGAAGATTAAGCGTAGGTGCAGAGTTGTAGTATAAGGTAAGGTATCACGAATGGGAGTGTGGAATGGTTCCACAATGTGCAGATGGTGCAGTATACTTTTGCAGATGGTGCAGTATATTTTAGAGTATTTTAATAATAAAAGAGAAACTAGAGAAATAAGTGGAAGCCTTTGAAAGTGTTTCAAAGTGGTGAAGCTGAGAATAAATGTAAGCAAGCGCGAGAAAATGGAAAATGAAAAGGAAACAAGGAAGGGCGGAGCAATGATTGTTAATATGAATAGTGGAGACTGGGAACAGATAGCTTGCAAAGGTATTTGGGAATGATCTTAAGGACGTTACTACACGGCAGTAGAGCATGTCATGAAACGCACATCGATAACTCGTCACATGCATTTAAACACAAAAAGATTGAAAGCTAATCAACAACTGTAAGTGTAGCAGGAATTTTTGGCAAGTGCACTTCAAAAGACTATCAAAAAGTAGTTGACGTGTTTTCAACCTGTCTGTGATGTATGTGCGATATGTTACGGACAAAGATTTATGAGTGCGGAAGCCCCCTTACGATACCAGTTTTATCAGAATCATTAACTAGTTTTTCATTCCTGTTTACAATCGGTTTTATGCTATTGATTTAAATAATCATTGCCATAATTTCTAATTCTAATGATTGAAGAATTTATATAAGCTAAAGAAGCCTGCATACATCTCCTTACATAGGACTAACCATCAATAGTTTTGAAAAACTCCACAAAGCACGGCTGAATAGAAGTACACCTTCAATAATAATATAGACATCGTTTGAAGACATGACCACTTATCTACTTAAAAGAAAAACGTGGAATTATTTTCTCTTCAAAACTTACAAACCACATTGAAATAAAATGACCAAATTATTCTTGCTACCTGCTGCCATTGTATGGAACCCTCGATCTTCCAAGGCAGTTACGGCTTATCTTGAGGAACTCTGATTGACCTCCGCAGGCCAAACCTGACATGAATCCTCGACTGATTCACTAACTTAAACCAATTTCCATGCAAAAACAAGGACATAACTCTTCTCTCAACTTTAACTTTCTCTCCACATTGCTCGAAATTTCCTCATTGCGGGATATTTTGTTGAGTTTTAAGTCTGGCAATGACTGATGTGTGGTAGCGTACTCTTTGCGTCAAGGAAATGTTATTGACTTTCGTAATAAGACTTTTTATTCTAATTATTGTAATTTTTTTTTTTCAGAATGAGTCTATGTTGATTAGTTTGTTCAAATATAGATAATGATACATTGAACACAGTTTAACTAAAATCCAGTATTGCCTACATACAAGCTTTATATTTAGACGTTATTTGAATGATGGTAATCTGAATGTCAGTTTGGGCAGTTATGAACACATTCTCAAATATTACAAACACACACACACACACACACACATATATATATATATATATATATATATATATATATATATATATATATATATATATATATATATATATATATATTATATATATATATATATATATATATATATATATATATATATATATATATATATATATATATATATATATATATATGCATATATATAAAGGTATAAGCCGCGGAGTAGCTGGAATATCTTTCGACTCAACATCTTTTACTTAGTAGACATATATGAGAAACTGAGAGGACAAGGAAAGGTCATATAAGTGACAGATAGGGATTATAAGAAGATAAGTACGTAGAATACAACAGACCTGGAGAATTAGTAACCTTCCCAAAGGAACATAAACATGGGTACAATTTAAGAGGTTTACAAAAAGATTATGTCCAACTGCTCAGACATAGGGACAAGACAAAGGATTATACAGGGCGGTAACTGACCACATTCAAACCTTTGGTAAACAAAACTTATTCACAAAACATATAAACATACATATACAAGAAAAATCTCTAAGGCAACTAATTTGTATTTAAGCTGTGATTGTATCGTTGAGGTCATTCTTAAACATGTTACAAATACAAGGACCTAAATGAAACAGGCCACGACTAATATTAAAATCACAATGGGAAGTGAGTTGTATAATGACAGATTCTAAAAGATTTCGTGATAAGACATCTTTCGATCTTGCAATTACTGATCTACTAATCCAGTTTATCTGGTGGTTGTTTTCACTTAAATGAATGAATATTGCCATAGATGTTTGCCCAGTTTTGACAGAATATTTATGCTGTTTGATTCTTACTTATAAGTTCTTGCTAGATTGCCCGACACAAAAGGAGGGGCAGTCCATACATGGAATTTATATATTATGTTGTTGCTTTCCCTGGGGCCGTTTTCTATTAACATTCCTTTTAGTGTGTTATTATAGGAAAAACGAGGTTGACATTAAAAGATTTTAAAAATGGTTTTATGGTTTCAAAACCGTTAAAATAAGGAAAGCTGAAATATTCTTAAAGTTTCTTTCTCCGGGTTACGCACACTATAAAACTTTTTGTGGGCTTTATTATTAGCAAATATCTAATATGTATATGTTAAGGATAACAAATAATTTTTCCCTATTTTTCTTATGTATTCAATTTCTTGATCCAAATATTGGTTGGGGACTGACAATGTGCAATGCATAGAGAATCATTTCATGTAAATTCAGTATTTATAGGAAACCAACCAACAACTTAACTTACATTGATTTCTATTCAGGCCATCATCTTTATATGAAAATATCTCATTTTTTCATCTATGTTTTTACGAGCATTTGGACAAGAGTTGAATACATAAGAAAACTAAGGAATGATTTACATTATCCTTCACGTATATTAGATATTTGCTATAATAAAAGCCCACTCTCCTTCGTGGTTCATACCTTTATTTATGCATTTATCAAGCTCCAAAACTTTCGTGATTCAGTTATATATATGTATATATATATATATATATATATATATATATATATATATATATATATATATATATATATTATATATATATATATATATGATATATTATATATATATATATATATATATATATATATATACTATATATATATATATATATCTATATATATATACTATATATATATATGTGTGTGTGTGTGTGTGTGTGTGTGTGTGTGTGTGTGTGTGAGAGAGAGAGTGTTTATAATGTCTTTCAGAACTATATGTGTGGAAAGAATCTTGACAAGAAGTATGTGGGGGTGAAAAAGGTAGAAGGAAAAGCCAATAAAACTTGGAGGTAATGGTGAAATGAGAGGCTTTAGGCAAAATGGATCATCACTTGGTTGAATCAAAGATTGATATAAATATATATATTATGTTGGAGAGGGAGTGAGTGTTTGTCAATACAAGCGGATAGAAAGACGGAATAACCACAACAATACTGACAGGTTTTATTGCAGGAAAAGAAATGACAGAGATGACTTTATGAAAATGCATCAAAAAGGTGAAAATCATTTGTAGATATACAGAAGGATAGATATATATTCAAAAAGTTAAATAACTAAGGAAGAGAGAGAGAGAGACATGTATTAAAAGGTAAGTAATAAATTGAGGAGATGAAGAATGGGAACTTTAGCAAAAAATAAGCGGTTCTGTGAGCTATGTATATGGAGTGAGACAAACTTTATATCACAAATGAATTTCAGAAAAAGGGATAGAAATGGAGCAGCTTCTGTTTTAAGGTCGATGGAGTGAGTATTTTAAAGATTGCTTAATAAAATATAAGAGATGGAGACCTGATAATGTAACAGGCGAATATGATGTAAGCTTGAGATGTGATTTTTGAAGACATAAGATGGCTTATTTAGAGGTTGATGAATAGTAAGAAACTAAGTTCGTGGGGTCACATAAAAGATTGGTGATAATGTAATTGAGATGAATTGCTTAATTATTGCATAATGCAAAAGTAACAGAAGCGATTATAAGAATTATATTACCTGGCATAATGCGGAAGGCCTAAGATAAGATTCTCATTGAGATAGTAAGACAGATGATGGAACAATAGATAATGAAAGAGCAGTATGGGTTTAGAGAAGTAAGAATTCATGAAGATCAAATTGCAGATATAAAAAAGTTATGCGAGAAGTTGAAATTAAAAGGTAAACACTGCATCCAACAAGAATGAGCCCAGGAAATGTTGATGATAGAATTGATAGAATAGAGTATATAAATTATGTATAGTATGGATGATCAGATGTTGAGGCTTAACAAAGGGGTTTGAATGAATAAATGGGAACGGCATGTTCAGTGTAACAGTGGGTCTGAGACGAAGGTGTGTTATGTTTCTATATCTGTCTAATACCACTTCGGATCAAGTTCTGCAAGAAGCCAAAGAAAGAAGATTAAGCGTAGGTGCAGAGTTGTAGTATAAGGTAAGGTATCACGAATGGGAGTGTGGAATGGTTCACATGTGCAGATGGTGCAGTATACTTTTGCAGATGGTGCAGTATATTTTAATAATAAAGAGAAACTAGAGAAATAAGTGGAAGCCTTTGAAAGTGTTTCAAAGTGGTGAAGCTGAGAATAAATGTAAGCAAGCGCGAGAAAATGGAAAATGAAAAGGAAACAAGGAAGGGCGGAGCAATGATTGTTAATATGAATAGTGGAGACTGGGAACAGATAGCTTGCAAAGGTATTTGGGAATGATCTTAAGGACGTTACTACACGGCAGTAGAGCATGTCATGAACGCACATCGATAACTCGTCACATGCATATCACAAAAAGATTGAAAGCTAATCAACAACTGTAAGTGTAGCAGGAATTTTTGGCAAGTGCACTTCAAAAGACTATCAAAAAGTAGTTGACGTGTTTTCAACCTGTCTGTGATGTATGTGCGATATGTTACGGACAAAGATTTATGAGTGCGGAAGCCCCCTTACGATACCAGTTTTATCAGAATCATTAACTAGTTTTTCATTCCTGTTTACAATCGATTTTATGCTATTGATTTAAATAATCATTGCCATAATTTCTAATTCTAATGATTGAAGAATTTATATAAGCTAAAGAAGCCTGCATACATCTCCTTACATAGGACTAACCATCAATAGTTTTGAAAAACTCCACAAAGCACGGACTTGGAATAGAGAAGTTACAAACCTTCAAATAATAATATAGACATCGTTTGAAGACATGACCACTTATCTACTTAAAGAAAAAACGTGGAATTATTTCTCTTCAAAACTTACAAACCACATTGAAATAAAATGACCAAATTATTCTTGCTACCTGCTGCCATTGTATGGAACCCTCGATCTTCCAAGGCAGTTACGGCTTATCTTGAGGAACTCTGATTGACCTCCGCAGGCCAAACCTGACATGAATCCTCGACTGATTCACTAACTTAAACCAATTTCCATGCAAAAACAAGGACATAACGACCTAGCATTGCAGCTCTTGTCATTTGGTTCATCTGAAGATGCCAATACGTGTATGGTAATGTAAAAGGTGTCGTTCTTTATGGTTTTTGAAGCTATTAAAAAAAGAAAAAAAAACGAGGAAAGTTCAAAGAATCAAAAAGTTATTAAAGAAGTAAATGATATTTTTACTGGTGTCGCCTTTAATGTAATTATCCCTAAAACTTAATTCCAAGAAACTTATTTGTTATTTTAAATAATTTTGTTTCCATTTGATGATATACTTTATAACGCATGTACACCTACATATAACATTACTCTCTCTCTCTCTCTCTCTCTCTCTCTCTCTCTCTCTCTCTTTCTCTCTTACACGGATATATATATATATATATATATATATATATATATATATATATATATATATATATATATATATATAGATATATCCTTTATAATCGCCATCCTCAGGGGATATCTATATGTCATCTGTCATTTATACGACCTTTCTTGTAATTTTTTTTTTTTTTATTTCTCATCGTCTCCTGGTATAGGACCATTGTATCGAAAGGCCTAGCATTCACTCAGTTGTTTAAATTTCTATATATATATATAATATATATATATATATATATATATATATATATAATATATATATATATACACATATATATATATATACCAAATAGATATATATAATACACATATATATATATATATATATATATATATATATATATATATACATATATATATATATATATATATATAATATATATATATATATATATATATATATATATATATATATATATATGCTTAGAAATCACAGTAGATGCATGTGACTTCGTGATATAAGTGAATACCACAAAAGGAAAATAATAAGCAGAAATTCGTAGTCGAGCGCTTTCTTCCTTTAATATGACATTGTCTTATTAAATGACGAAAGCGCTCGGTTAATTTCTGCTTTTCATTTTTCCTGTGGCATTCGCTTTTATATATATATATATATATATATATATATATATATATATATATATATATATATATATGTTTATATATATATATATATATATATATATATATATATATATATATATATATATATATATATATATATATATATATATATATATATATATATATATATATATAACGCCACAAAGGAAATTGAAACAACTGAGATTGCTAGATCTTTCTATACAACGGACCTTAACCAGGAGACTGATGAGAAATGAAAAAAAAAGAAAAAATGTTTACAAGAAATGTCGATTAAAAGACAGATAACATACAGATATCCCCTGAGGATTTCGATTATTAAGGAAAAGATGCACCTAGAATCCAGCTCAGTTTTAGAATTAGTGGACATACCAAAACAAAGATAAATCTTTGAGAGATTTTGCAAAATATTAGGCCCAACGGCTCGGAAGCAGTGAGAAGGCAATTAAAGGATTATACAGAGGAATAGACTGACCACCTAAAAAGACTTTGGACTGAATAGGTTGATTATATATATATCGATAAACGTATAACACTTAAATATATCCGTCCTTTGGTAATCAATAAAAATATTTACAAAATGAACATTACTTAAAAAAAAAAAAATTCTATTGCACAAACGAAACTGGCACTTTTTCAGGAACTTTAGTTGAATTCAGTAGACAAGAAATTAACTAATGTTTCCGAAGAAGTGCCTGCCTGTATAAGTACTTCCTAAATCCTTGCCTCCAAACTATAATTATATCCCGGCTGATTGGAAGGACTTGTCCCAACTAGAAATCTACGGAAATGTTTGTAGGGACTACAGATGCCCCAACAAGGAAACTAGACAGAAAAGGCAGAAATGTGATTGATAACAGTGACTGGACTAATATTGCGCTTAATTATTGTGCTATAAACTTGTCAAATAAATAAATGAGTGACAATGTTGTTAGTGCACTCGGGTATGGTTTATCCTTCTTTATATCGAATGGAACCTCTGCTTTAATGATTGCTCCGACCCTGAGTAAATAAAAAAAAAAAAAAAAAAAATGTGCGATCTTCCTCGAAATCATATTAACATAATCAAAGGTATTGTTTAGAGAGCTGCCAGTGTTAGTTACAAAAATAATTGCCCTGCTCGTTATAAAAAAGTTTTGACGGACCTTCATAAAAAAACACAATACAATCTACATCACAAAAGCTGATAAGTCAAATAATATTGCAATTTTAGATAAATCAAACTACATAACACCTATAGAAGCCTTTCTGGATGATAGTACTATTTAAAAAAAAAATCCCCTTGACCAAGTCATAAATATATTCAATGGTACACTGAAAAAATACAGATCCTTAAAGAAAAAAAAAAGACCTAATCGGTCAGTTGTCAGTAAAATTTCCCTTGTTACGGTAATTGTACAGATTAGTAAACACAAAAAAGAAAATAATCCTATGCGTCCTATTATCAGCCCTGTTAGCTCAGTATCATATAAACTTTCAAAATATATTACAAAGCTCTTGTCCCCGTTACCCTGGAACTATCTCCGATTCTCACCTATATAAGTAACTAGATTTATTTGATAAACAAAAAAAACCCACTGACAGATTTCTTATACTATTTGTTCTAAAGTCCCTATAAATTCTATTTTAGAGTTTCTTAGTGACGAACTAACCCATCATTAATTGTCTCTACCTGTAAGTCATATTATTTCACTCACTATGTCGTGCATTTGTAATTGCAAGTTTATATTCAAGGATGAATTTTACCAACAGATACTTGGTATGGTAATGGACAACCCTTTATCACCACTCCTCTCAAACTTGTATATGGAATTCTTTGAAAAACGCTACTTACCTAATATCATTTATATTCCTTTAAAGTGTTATGGATATATTGACGATATTTTAGCTGTTTTGCCTGCCAGTATTGATGTAAATGATATACTCTCTCGTTTGATAGCCAGGTATCATCCATTAAATTTACTTTAGAATTAGAAAAAGGCAATTACATCCTTTTCTAAATATTCTAATACATAGAAAACCATTTAAATGCAAGTTCAGTATTTATAGAAAACAAACCAACTACTTAACTTATGTCCATATCTATTCAGGCGACCATCTTAATATGAACATATAATTTTTTCTTTCTGTATTTTTTAGAGCATTGCTCATTGCCAGTCCTCAGTATCTGGATGAATAAATTGATTACATAAGAAAAATATGGACAGTTTTATGTTACCCTTGACATATATAAGATATATGTTATAATAAAGGCCACAAAAATTATATAGTGAAATTAACATGGAGAAAGAAATCCCTAAGAACATTCTTAGCCTGCCTTATTTTAGGGGTTTTGAAACAATAGAATCATTGTTAAAATCTTTTAATGTTAACCGGGTTTTTTCCCATTATAACAGATTAAAGGTATATTAATAAAAAAATTGCTCTGAGGAAATCAACGACATATTATATAAAATTCCACGCTAGGTCTGTTCTTTTTATATTGGTCAAACAAGGAAAGATTTGGAAGTGAAAATTAAATAGCATAAGTGTTCTGTCAAAACTGGGCAAACATCCGATGTAATATCCATTCATTTAAGTGAAAAATCTTTCAGGATGGCAGTTCTGTGATTGCCAGATGAAAAGATTTCTCTTCCCAAAATCTTTCAGAATCTGCTATTATGCAGCTAACTGCCAGTTGTAATTTTAACCTTTGCCCTTTATCAGTAAAAAAGTTCCTGTAATGACCTTAAAGATAAAATCACTGACTTAATTACTAATTAGTTACCTTTTATATTTTTTCAATGTATTCGTATGTTTAAAAGTTCATTTTGAAAAACAAAAATTGTTGCCTACCAAAAGGAGAATATATTAACCGTTGTAACTTTATTACCACATGTATCAATTTATTCCAACCGAGGTCATTTTTAGTGCTTGGTCTGTTCCCCTTTATAATCCTTTAATTGAATCCTACCTGCTTTCGAGCAGTTGGGCCTAGTCTTTTGTAAATTCTTTGCTTTGGTATGACCACTAATTCTTCAACTTTGTTGCAACCCAGGTGCATCTGTTCCTTTATAATTCCCATCCACATGGGATGTCTGTCAGTTATACGACCTTTCTTATAAACTTATTTTTATATTTCGACAACAAGCGTTTACTTGCAGGCTGCTGCAAAGTATAAAGATATGTTTACTTGCAGACTGCTGAGAAATATAAAAGTATGTTTATAAGAAAGGTCGTATAAAGGACAGATGACATACAGATATCCGATGATGATGGGGATTATAAAGGAACATAAATATACAGAACATGAATGGCATGATGATAAAAAAAAGAAAGATTACAAAAATCAATGCACAGAACATATGCAAAAATCGAAGCAAATACGAATAACCAGGAACAAAGTTATACACTAAAGAGAAAACTGGGAAAAAATGATCTAAGTTCTAAAAGACAATAATACACTTTCAGCAATAGTTAAACCCGCACACAAAATAGTTCCATTGCACCTGTTGGTATGGCTCCAAGTGCCGAACTATAAATAATTTTTTCTATAGGAAACCTGCACTGTCAAGCACACACATACATATGGTCGTATGACCCGTTCTTAAGAACTTATCAAAACCATCCAGCAAAGCAAAACATTATTTTCATGCCCCAATCACGTTTTTCCCATATTTACGAACACCTGTTGAGACACTGCTCATTCAGGATGAATGTTCAGAGTATTTATTCTTCCGTGGATGACTGAAGCATCACGCCACCTAACAAGCGCTGAATCTCGATTATCAAATACGAAAGGAATTAAAACCATTCATCATTCGAATGCAGTTATTATAGAGATATTAAACTAATGTCTCACACGTTGAAGATTTTGGAAAGAATAATAGATGGCAGGCTGAGAGGGGAAATGAGAATAGGAAAGGAACAGTTAGGATTTATGGAGGGAATCGGCACAGCGGATGGAGCAATTCAGAGAAAAACAACGATACCTGCATCTGGTATTCATAGACCTTGAAAAGGCCTATGGCAGAGTGCCAAGGCAAGAAATATGGCAATGTTTGAGGGAGAAGATGGTGCCGGAAAAGTATGTCAGAATTATTCAGGAGATGTGCAGGAATGTGTATTCTAGAGTGAGAAGCAGTGTTGGAGAGACAGATGGATTTGAGATAGGAGTTGGATTAC
>NC_087214.1:59818662-59826162 GCF_015104395.2 Macrobrachium nipponense | reverse complement strand
GGCCTTTCTGACATAACTAGAGAACAGGCAGTTGGGTCATAATTAGTCCTAAAAAATTCCTGCGAGAAATTAATTTCATTATGAAACAAGATCCAGTTTGAAGTCGAGGCCATAGCTCTGTGAATTGGGGTTGATAAGGAATTAAGCTTAAAATTAAGTGAAGAGGAACTATAAAAATTTTGCCCCAAGCCTGTTAATGTAGCCTTAAGAAAAATTCCCGTTCTGAAACCATAATTTTCTCATATGACCAATGTATGGAGAAAATGCAATATATTATTATTCTCTTTCTCAAGTGTAAATTTTATATTAGTGTGTGATGCGCTTGCATATTCCAAGAAAAGGTCGCAATGATGATGGTCCCTAAAAAGTAGGAATGTGTCGTCCACATATCTAGAGTGAAATAGCGGCTTATAGGAGGCAGGACAATTGTCCAGTAGTTGCTGTTCAATCTTGAACATAAAATTGTCTGCAAAGGTGCAGCTGAATGGGTTGCCCATGCCGACACCGTCTACCTGAACGCAAACTTCGTTGAAAACGAAGGCTGTGTCCTGTACAGCCAATTCTAGAAGTTTCTTAAAATCCGCTTTCCTTAGATCCTGGAAAACATCATCGTCATTCACAAAAATGGTTTCTAGTATAAAGTCGATGGTTTCATCAACGGGAACATTTGTGAAAAGCGATTCCACGTCAAAGTTGGCCATGATGAGGTCAGAGTCTTGGCTGAGTATACTCTGTTTGAATTCTAAAGAGTTGTTTACTTTATATTTGTTGTTAAAGCATTGGTCTAACAATGAAACCAGGAATTCGGCTATTTATAATTTGGCGTTGTATAGGAGAGGGTCTCATGGGGATGTTGTTTTTATGCACCTTAGGCAATCCGTACATCATACCAAAAGATGAACCAGTAACAAAGAGTTCTTCATAGATAGTTTGACTTATTGCTTTCCTGTCCTTTGAGCGATCTTAAAAATCTATTAATTCTATCTTCGTTTTTGAAGATTATCTTTCACAGTTATCTTTGCTAATTTAAAAATTTCAACCCATGAAATTCAATGAAACCTTCAGATTATTTATTATAAATTCTTGAGTTGAAGTCAGGAACAACTACTCCCTAACTTCAAAATGCTTAATTTCAACCCTCTCAAACTCAGCCTACTCAAATTCAACGTCTTTTTGGAATGGAGAAAAAAAAAAACATTGATTTCTATTTCCAAAAGAGCAAAGAGTATCTTGGTGATTGTCTTTTTAATTTTTAAAATAGTAATCAAAGTCCGAAGAAGAGTCTTGAGATGAAACTTATCACAACCTCATTAAAACAAGTATCCTTCTGCAGAGCCAACAGTTATGATTGTTCTCTTTAAAAAAAAATCTTTTCCCAAATAACGCATTTTTATCTAGAGTTTGATTTGCCCATCTGTGATGTGTTCAGGAATTTTCATAAACGGTTATTCATTGTATTGTTCTTGAATGCTACGTTAACACTGGAATTTCTTAGCAAATGAATATTTTCAGATGATTGTTATTTGGTAGGACATGGAAGATTGTTTATTGCATAGAGTTCTCCGTTCTTTTTATTTATTTATTTTTTTCTGGCGATATTTCCAGTGTATTGTCATATATAATACGAGGATATTTCGATAACTTTCTTGCATTCTTAACTGCTTGTATTGCATTGTCTATGTATTTTGTGAAATATGAATGTGAAAACAAATTTGTTTATTAATGTAGCCCCAATAAAATTGCATATATTCATAAACATTTACAAGTTTTCTGCATAAATTAAATTCAAGGACACTATTACTTCGATGCGTTCGGTCATCCAAAAAGGATAAGCTACAGTAATTTCCTACATTATGTTGAATTTGAGCAAATGCGCCAAGGCATTGAATTTTGTAAAATGTCCTTATCCTTATCAAAATTCTATTTTCCTGGAATTATTTTGCTCATTAATTTATAAAAAAGGAGTGTGTCAAATAATCACTACGTGGAAAATGGAGTCTAGCTATAAATAAATAAATAAGAAGGATTCCAAATACCTAGAATTCTGTTCGACTACGTTTTAATCCGGTTTTTCAAAAGTTATATTAACAGGTCTTCCCGAGAGTATCCTGACTATATTTCTAAATCAACACTGCAACATTACTCTCCCTAAGAAGTTGTAACATATTTTGGGAAAGAAAGCGTTGCTACTCTTGCCATTCTTATTTTATATTTCGTTCTCTAAGTATCCGAAAGAAAACTATGTCATGAGTATTTGTGGCCTTTTGTCTTCAGCTCCGATAAGCTTACCGAGTCAGGCCAAGACTCTGAGCATCGTTATTTTGGAGGCTGTCTCTCCCCAGAGTCTCTTTGGGGGGTAAGGGGGGAAGGGGTGATCGTTAGCCATGGAGTTCCTTTGGCCTTAAAACTTTATGATCTCATATTTATTAAACATAAATAAATAACGCGAGATGGAAACTTATGGTCGCTATACGTGGCCAGGATAAACAGGGGAAAAAGATATTTGTGGTAGAGACAATTTTAGAGAAATTTATTATTTTTCACAGTTAAGAATAAGAGAGTATATATGTAAATATATAATATATATATATATATATATATATATATATATATTATATATACATATGTATATATATACACATACATATATATAATATATATATATATATATATATATATATATATATATATATATATATATATATATATATATATATATTACACTATGTGTGTGTATATATATATATATATATATATATATATATATATATATATATATATATATATATATATATATATATACTATATATCTATATATATATATATATATATATATATATATGTTATATATATATATATATATATATATATATATTATATATATATATATATATATATATATATATATATATATATTATATATGTGTGTGTGTGTGTGTATTAGTATATATATATATTAATATATATATATATATATATATATATATATATATATATATATATATATATCCTCTCTTATACTTATGTGTGAAAAATAATAAATTTCTGTAAAATTGTCTCTACCACAAATATCTTTTACCCCTGATTATCCTGGCCACGTATAGCGACCATAACTTTCCATCTTGCGTTATTTATTTATGTTTAATAAATATGAGATCATAAAGTTTTAAGGCCAAAGGAACTCCATGGCTAACGATCGCCCCCCTCCCCCCCCCCCCCATTTACCCCCCCCCCCCCCCCCCCCTTACCCCCCAAAGATACTCTGGGGAGAGACAGCCTCCAAAATAACGATGCTCAGAGTCTTGGCTTGACTCGGTAAGCTTATCGGAGCTGAAGACAAAAGGCCACAAATACTCATGACATAGTTAAGTGATGCTACTGACAACAACTGTGTACTGAAGTTTTCTTTCAGATTACCTCGAGAACGAAATATAAAATAAGAATGGCAAGAGTAGCAACGCTTTCTTTCATAAAATATGTTACAACTTCTTAGGGAGAGTAATGTTGCAGTGTTGATTTAGAAATATAGTCAGGATAATCTCGGGAAGACCTTTTAATATAACTTTTGAAAAACCGGATTAAAATGTAGCCGAACAGAATTCTAGGTATTTGGAATCCTTTTTTTTTATCTATTTATAGCTAGACTCCATTTTCCACGTAGTGATTATTTGACACACTCCTTTTTATAAATTATTGAGCAAAATAATTCCAATAAATCGAATTTTGATCAGGATAAGTACATTTAAAAAAATTCAATGCCTTGGCACATTTGCTAAAATTCAACATAAAGTAGGAAATTACTGTAGATTAACCTTTTTGGATGACCGAACGCACCGAAGTAATAGCGTCCCTGAATTTAATTTATGCAGAAGACTTGCAAATGTTCATGAATATATGCAATTCTATTGGGGATACATTAAAAAACAAATTTGTATACACATTCATATTTCACAAAATACATTGACAATGTAATACATGCAGTTAAGAATCCAAGAATGTTATTGAAATGTCCTCGTATTATATATGACAATACACTGGAAATATCGCCAGAAAAAAATAAATAAATAAAAGGAAAGGAGAACTCTATGCAATAAACAATCTTCCATGTGCTACCAAATAACAATAATCTGAAAATAATCATTTGTTAAGAAATTCCAGTGTTAATGTAGCATTCAAGAACAATACAGTGAATAACCGTTTATATATATATATATATATATATATATATATATATATATATATATATATATATATATATATATATATATGTATGTGTATATATATATATGTATATATATATATATATATATATATATATATATATATATATATATATATATATATATATATATATATATATCAGAGGACAGTGGAAACAGGCTAGTACATGAAAGCATCTCTACAAGTGCCTACGTTTCAAGACAACAAGTGTCATTTTCAAGGCTGTAAATAACATTGAATACAATCAATTTAAAATCATAACAAGGGCTTCTTCCGAGCTAGCACTATCTATTTTGGAATCGCTAACAATCAAACAGACAGTAGTACCATTGTTGTATGCCCAAAACTCCTGCCCAACCCCTCCTACCTAGTCGCTACCATCTCTTTGCTTTTCACCTGCCCTTATTCAATTCGCCTTTGTTCTCCTTTCTATATAGGTTGGTACCTCTTGCAATGATGAATCTATCCTGATGTACATTTGGTTTTAAAAAGATTTGTGTATAAAATTGTTTGCTTTTATAATCTACAACATTTATTCTTTTATTTACAGCCTTGAAAATGAGACTTGTTGTTTGGAAACGTCGGCACTAATAAAGATTACGTGTCCAGCTATATCCTATATATATATATATATATATATATAGTATATATATATATATATATATATATATATATATATATATATATATATACTATATATATACTATATATACATGTATATATATATATATATATATTATATATATATATATATATATATATATATATATATATATATATATATATATATATATATATATATATATATATATATATATATATATATATATGTATATATACATATATACATAATATATATATATATATATATATATATATATATATATATATATATATATATATATATATATATATATATATATATATATATATATATATATATATATATATATATATATATATACGTATATATATATATATATATATATATATATATATATATATATATATATGTATATGATATATATATATATATATATATATATATATATATATATATATATATATATACACAAAGGTATAAAGCCACGAACGAAAGAAAACAGCGGGTTTCTACAAAGATCTTGTGACTCAAACATCCTTTACTTAGCAGACAAACTGACATACATGAGAACTGAGAGTACAAGTAAGGGTCGTATAAGTGACAGATAGGGATTATAAGGAGATTAGTACCTAGAATCCAACACACCTGGAGAATGAGCAACCTTTCCAGACAAGCATAAACATGGTACAATTTAAGAACAAAAAGATTATGTCCAACTGCTCAGATACAGGGACAAGACAATTAAAGAATTATACAGGGCGGCAGCTGACCACATTCAGATCTTTGGTAAACAAAAACTTATTCACAAAACATATTAAATATACTTATTCAGAGAAAATATCTATAAGGCAACTAATTTGTATTTAAGTCCGGGATTATATCTTTGAGGTCATTCTTAAACATGTTACAAATGCAAGGGTCTAAATGATATAGGCCACGACTAATATTAACATTACAATGGGAAGTAAGTTGTATAATGGGAGATTCTAAAAGGATTCGTGATAGACATCTTAAAAGATGTCTTATCACGAATAATAATGAATAATAATACAATCTACAAAAAGAGAAGGAATACATTAGATATTATTGGTGATGAATAATTGAACTTGACTAAAAAAAAAATAAATAAAATAAAAAACAGATCCCACTAACCCAAAGACAGCCATAAAATCACAAGTCTTAATCAAAGTAGTTTAAAATATCTTGGAAAAAACAACTAAATATCTATTTTACAGGGGCACAAACGATGGTCTAAAGTAGTTTACAATACTTTGCGTCCTAATTCATTAAAATTAATGTCTTTATCCATGAAAATGTTACAAAATAACGAGCAAGAGAAAAGTGGTTATCCTATTTAATTCTCATTATGTGCTAATCAAAAAGTTCATTTCTTCTTTCATTTCTCTCCTTCACTTTTTTTTCTGTAAGTAAACAAAATTGAAAACATGTACAGTTATAAAAGATACTCACAACTACAAGATTAACTAAATAAAAGACATTTGCCAATGCGAAACGAAAACAAAATTTTCCTCAGTGACAATAAGAAAGAAAAGACACAAGAGTACAAACTACTTTTAGGAGAGTTACGACGATCTCCATTCCTTTCCTACTTTTCTTTTCTTGACTGATCCCTTAAGCTTTTCTGCCGCAGTAGGATCACTTCCTCAAAAGCCAAATCCGAGAGCGAAGAGAGCATATTATCAACTTGCAATTCTTTTCAATGGTATCAGATAAGCATAATTAACCGTGTGCGTTACAGTTTTTCCACCACAGGAAGTTAGTACGGTCAATTGGTAAAAGCTTGAAATAATCTGAGTTTATTGATGAAATAAAATCTAAGCAAAATTATGGAAGTATGTCAGTTTTCAGAAGACAAAAAGGAAAAGTCGTTCGTATAATCCTTCCTATAAAGAAACTATAATAAAGATGATAATATATTTCGTAGATTTTCCTTTACTAATTTTGGCACATCCTGTAATTAAACGGTTGGTGTTATCGTAATGACTAACTAAATCATTCTGTTGAAATGCTATCATGGTCTCTCGGAAGTGAGTTGATTATACGTTAACGAGGCGGTACGGGGAAAGAGTTGGAAGAATTCTGGACGCCGAACCCAGGGAATGGAAGAAGATTTGGTGACCAAGAAATGACTGGATGATTTGACGTTTATTACTTACGGAAGGTGATAAAGAGCTACGAAACCCCTTTTCGGGAGCCGGGGCTTATCATGATTTTATTACGTTCTAACGTCTATCATTTTCGTGGTGATAGTTGCCGTAAGGCTCTGTATCAATTAGCTTGATCTCTCTCTCTCTCTCTCTCTCTCTCTCTCTCTCTCTCTCTCTCTTTTAATCGCTTGGTGGTAGCTCGTCAACCCACAACCGGACACAATTTCCCGAGATGTATACTAGTATTGCCCCAGCGTCGGTTTTTTTGCTATGCCCTTTAGTTAGGTTAGGTTAGGTTGGGATAGGTTAAGTTAGTTCAAAAATGTACCGTGAAGTAATTTGGGTGTAGGAAACATAATGAGATTATTTTCTAGAAGATTCCACAGTTAGTTTTTAAGATATGGCGTCCTGTATGCAGTTACAGTTCAGGAATATCCCAACCGGAATAACCATATTCGAACTCCGAACCAGAAGAGGAGGTATTGTATGTACAGTTGCTTACATATA
>NC_087214.1:59781162-59811162 GCF_015104395.2 Macrobrachium nipponense | reverse complement strand
ATATATATATATATATATATATATATATATATATATATTCTTTAAAGTAATAGATATCAGCATTAGCTCTCTCAGCTAATGCTGATATCTATTACTTTAAAGAATATATATATATAGATATATATATATATATATATATAGATATATATATATATATATATATATATATATATATATATATATATATGTGTGTGTGTGTGTGTGTGTGTGTATATATATATATATATATATATATATATATATATATATATATATATATATATATATATATATATTCTTTAAAGTAATAGATATCAGCATTACCTCTCTCAGAAACAAAAGTCAATGTTCTTGTTAAGAAAAGTCTACTGTCTCAGAGATTCACATGACAAAACCTTAGTTTGCATGGAAAATTCCTCGAACGTTGTGTTCGTGTGTGCGTTTGTTTCTGTGGGCGGAACCAGTGAGAGATAAGTGTTATTTGAAATAGATTACCTTCCTAACAAGGAGAATATAAAATGTAGAAAACTCGATTATATGTAGTTCACGAATTGTGAAATAAATAATGTTATACACGATCGGTTTTGCACAACGAACTCGGGAATGGTTTTACGAGAATGTTCGGTCGTTTGTACGTCACGTTTTACCCCCATTGTGTCTTATGACTTTTGGGGCATATTCGCTCAGCTTGTCCTTGAAGATGGAGGGCGCGTGACAACCATACATACTATTATCATGGACATCCGAGGTGCTAGTTTTTGGAACGTTCATTAATGAATTTCTTTTCAGCATCTCGAACTATTTGAGATGACGTGTGAAGTGGCAGAAAACCTTTCTTTCTCAAGAGAGATTCGTGAGAAATTCTTATTATTCCGTATTTTGGAACTTGTTGGTAAAATGTATGACTGCCCTCTTCATGAGATTTTGTTATTATTTTGTTATTACTTTGACAAGTGTGATAATAAGAATGATGTTTCATTCTGACAAGAACTCTTTTGAATTGTCGCTTTGTCGGCCCTCTGAGCCGGATTATTACCTAGTATTGATAATTTACATAGTGTTACGTGTTGAAGAGACTAATTGATTTACTGCTTGACTATTCAATTTTGTGGAATTGATATCAGAGTATGGCGAGAAGTGTCCCTTTTATTTTCTGTTTCACTTGTGGGAATGTTTCATTTTTTTCCCGGGATCTTGTTCTAGACAGTCCGTCTTTTGTGTCTTTCCTTTGATTAACTTCGTAACTGTCTGGCGATAGTTAGAATTTGCTTTTCCTTTAGGGAAATAAAGTTATTTTTGTAGTTCAGAGTTCAATTCAGTGCCCAAATTAATTCTTTACAATTGTCTTGTAAGTTGATTAAGGATTTTCAGGTGCCACGCTACCATAATCCAGTTTTGTGCCTCCCCCTTGGTATATATCATACCTATATAATATTATATTATATATATCTACTCATCACTATATATATATATATATATATATATTATATATATATTAACTGTTACATAATTACTTCCACTAGCAATATTCCAAAGATCCCTTAAGAAACTTTTAAATTTAAAACTTAATCCACCACCTGCAGGTCTTCATGCCCACAAACTTTGTATATATGCCAGACTCCCCTACTCACTTGATAATAACTTTCGGAAAAAAATTATGAAATTGATCATAGCTAATTACTGGCTCTTAATTTAAAGTGAATCCCTTTGACCTTCTATTGGATCCGTGTTTCAAGATCATGGACAAGATCACTCTCCTGCTTATGTCCGGAGTGATTTATGAATACGAATGTCCAAGATGTGACCTTGGCTTATACGTTAGGGGTACCAGGAGGCTGCTAAAAGTCCGGATCTTCTCTCATCAAAGAGTTAGCTAAGGAACAGGGAGTTGTTTGTCCTAATCATGATTAGTCAAATATCTGAAACCATGCAAACACTTAGTATTATTGGTAAAACCCAAAATATTGGCAGCTCCCACTCTTAATCAACAAACATCCTCTACCCAACTATTTATTGGATAATCCACTTGTTACAGTCTGTTGTTTACATCCTCTAGCGCCCTTCCTGTTCCTGTACCCGCTGTCAGACAGCGCTCAATATGGATGACGCTTTCTCTAGATACCTTGGTGACTGGTGTTTGTGTCAGTTCATTTCGCACTGCAGGTGGAGGTGGGTGTCTGTGTGTTACGTTGGCCCTCTCTTATTTCAACGTTCTGTTTTAAATTCAAATATTTTAATATTTTGGTTTTGATTCAAATTTTAAACCAATTCGTATGTCTTTTGTGTTCGTTCTATACTTTTAATTTTCATGTGGTTTTATGAAAGTATAATATGCGTACATTCCGCTGTTTATGTACAATTACAGCCTGGAAACGTTGGCATCTGAATAAATAGGCTGTAGAAAAAGCGCCTAATCTTCAGTTATATATTATATATATATATATATATATATATATATATATATATATATATATATATATATATATATAATATATATATATATATATATATATATATATAAGGATATATATATATATATATATATATATATATATATATACACTGGCTTGCACTATTTTCAAGGTCTAATATATAATGTCCGATTTTAGGCCAGTTTTTTGCACTAATTCAAAAATCATGCTCATTTTACTCAATTAGATTCAGTTAATGAAATATTAGCACATTAAAATACCCTAAATTCCGATCTATTTGTAGGTGAATGAAACACAATACTGAAAATATTAGACTGATTTATTCACAGAAGGCTTACAAAATATTTTGAATAGATAGCAAAAAGAGTATAAAGAACTAAGGAAGCTACTCATGGGTGAATGGTCTCTTCAGGGTCTTCCGTTTGTGCTAAGCAGACTCCACATCCCTCTTCAGGCACCAGCAGTAGTCGGCTAGAAAGTTGACATTCCATCGGCCTTGATAACGTTCCTCCATAAAACTATCTTGGTGAAAGCGCTCACCCTGTTCTTCACTGAAGTTTCCACAATTCCCTGGAAAATAGTTCAGATAAGACCGGAGGAAGTGCATTTTCACTGACATGTGCGCACCAAGTTGATAGAAATTCTCCATTAACTCATTAACCACATTCTGATATTGGGAACTCCTGTGGTTGCAGTGAAGTTTGTAATGTCTGACTTAAGGGACAACTAGGCAGAGAGTTCAGCAGGATTCAGTGCATCATCAAATCTAGCGTCCTTGATGAATCCCCTTATTTGAGGACCATCAAATATACCTGCATTAAGTTTCTCCGTGCTTTTTATTGAAACTTCTGATGGAGGAAAGCAAATCCTCTACCTTCCCTGTCCAATGCCTTTATAAAGATCTTCATGAAACCGAGTTTGATGTGGAGGGGTGGAAGCAATATGTTGCTCAGTTCAACCAGAGAGTGTGATAGAACGTTGTGTGACTTGATGGCCTAAAGCTGGTCATAAGCACGGCTATCCCATAAGCACCCGAAAACATGGATACTTTGTGTAACCACCTTGAAGTCCCAGGATGAGTACAACACTATTAAGATCACTACAGATCAACCATTTATGTTTCTGGTAGTACACAGCAGACAACAGACGTTTCATGCTTTTCATTTCAACTGAATGCCCAACAGGGATCGATGAAAACTTACTTCCGTTATTCAGAAGAATTGCCTTGAGACTTATGTTAGATACGTCAATGAAGTCTCCATTCCATAGCCTTATACTTCAGACCAATTAATTCAATCAGGTCAGCAATATTGTTACACTAGACCAGTGAAGATGCTTCATCAAACATGAAGAATTTTTAAAATTCTCTCTCACAGTTTTAATACTAATAGAATGTTGTTCCTGGTGCCTGTAGACATTTCTCTCGAAGACGAGAACCCAGTAGCTCGGCAGATTCCTTGGAAAGGTCCAGGTCTCGTATCAGGTCATTGAGTTCGGCTTGGATCAAAGGCACCAGTTGGTTATCCTCTTATGGCCTGTATGCACCACACTCAGCTGTATCAGTCATGTCACTAGAATCAGAATCAGAACTAGATTCCTTGGTGACATTTAGCTCAGGAACAGGAAGATCAGGGCCATGGGGGACTGGCTTTATGGCAGAAGGAACATCAGGGTATTGAACATGGTGCTTGTTCTTGCGATTGATGCCTTTTAGATTTGTCATGCAAAAGTAGCAGTCGGTAACGTGATCTTTCCCTTCCCTCCACAGCACTGGGACACCAAATGGCATACTCTACCTATTCTTGTTCCTCCAATCCCGTAAGCTCTCTACACATGTTTTGCAGCAGATATGGGGAGAGAATGGTTTATCCTGGTCCCCTAGTTTGACTCCAAAGTAAGCTTGATATGCCTTCTTCACAAAATCCGTGATTTTTGCTTGACGGTCTGGAAGAACCACATGTCAGCAGATGTGACAGAACCTATTAGGATGGTTGTTACACATCCAATCCATTTTTATACATATCCAGAAATGAAAAGAGAAATAAAAATAATTATTAAAGGTTACCCACGACCCGTTTTAGCAAAAACAAAGCCCATAAACGCTTAAATAATTGCGATATTTTGGAAAGATATGCTGGCATGGAAATAGACTATATCTTAGAAATCAGACTTGACCCAGGAAAATTAACTGTATTTGTGAATGCAGCATGCAAAATGGGTCCTAAAACAATTGAAAAACCATTGACCTTTGTAAAAAAAGTATTGAAACGCAGGCCAGTGTGATATATATATATATATATATATATATATATATATATATATATATATATATATATATATATATATATATATATATATATATATATATATATATATATATATATATATATATATATATATATATATATATATATATATATATATATATATATATATATATATATATATATATATATATATAAGGAGCTCATAAAACGCAAAAATATAGAATGTAAGTGCTATATTTCGGAACTGCTGTCTCTAAAATATAGCACTTCTATGTTTTAGCGTTTTGGCGTTTTGGCGTTTTTATAGGCTCCTATTATATGGAATTCTTTTGTAAGTATATTTTTTTTTGTTTTTACCAGTCATATATATATATATATATATATATATATATATATATATATATATATATATATATATATATATGTGTGTGTGTGTGTGTGTGTGTGTGTGTGTACTTAATTAATGTTTCATCCTTTTGGATTGGCATGAGCCTGCATTAGATGCTAATCGATTCTGGCTCGTCTCATACATACTACTGCACAGCAATGAATGCAGAGGATTATTGGGTATTTCAAAGTATTCGGACATCACTTTCGAGTTCAATGGTTTACTTGAATATGCCATTTTTAGAAGTTTCAACAAATTTTGTGATGTATTTTTCGTGTTCATGCTAGATAGAAACAAAATTATTATTCCTTGCTACCGTACTGATTTACTGTCCTTGTAAATTAAGTAATCTAACTAAGGTATATCATGGGTTTTTACAAAAAACCTTTGAGGTTACACTCCATTTTCGGTCCGAAGTTCGATTCTCTGCTCGGCCAATGCTTAATTAGAGGAATTGATTTCTGATAATAGAAATTCATTTCTCCATATAATGTGGTTCGGATTCCACAATAAGCTGTAGGTCACGTTGTTTTGAGACCAATTGGTTCCTATCAACACAAAAAATATCTAATCCTTCGGGCCAGCCGTAGGGGAGCTGTTAATTAGTTAAATGGTCTGGTAAAACTAAGATACACTTTTAATTTATGACTCCATTCAGATATTGATGTTTATATGTTCTTAGGCCAGGGTCACAAACTTATCATTCAAGGACGTGCAGTACGTCACGGTCGAAAATGTGCTAATTACGACATCATTGTGATGTAATTATGACCAAATCGCCAACAATCGCCATGAATCGTTACTGCGAGTTTGGCGCCATGCACGAAGTGATGCCATATCGTCTAGACTTCTAAAATATACATGTTCCGGTCACACCAACTGTTATTTGTCAGCATGTCATTGTGCACTACGTAACTCTGATGCTACGGCACCGCCACTGTTGCAATGGTATCACCATTTGTCGTAATTAGAGTGCTCAAATAGTAACTCCCTTTTACAACATGTGCCATCCATTAATTAGTGTGCCATGTTGACGTGGCAGCACACTCAGTGCACCACGTGGGTTGTGGTGAGGCAACGCTGCCTCATGCACATTGCTGAGCATAAAAGGTACCAGCCAACACAAGAGGTCAGTAGTCTTTCATAAGCAACCTCTGATCACGCCACTGACCTCTGCTGCTCCCCTTGCCAGGCCCTTTGTTAGATTTGATTACTGTGTCAGGATGACACATACCCCTGACAAGAGCCTCCAAGACAACCCGAAAATTAAGAAAAAGAAAATGAAGATTGTCCCTTACAAGGACGGCCCCCATTAGTATGAGAAGTTTTTTCTTACCTCCCTCTTCTGCACCAGCCATCCAGCGGCAGGGCTCTTTGTCCTTTGCTGCTTTTGACTGTGATCCCCGTCAGGAGGCCCTTCATCAAGCCACCGAAGAAAGCTGAAGAAAGCTGCTTGTCTGCGTAAACATCAGTGGCCCCACTTAATCATGATGAGGAACTGAACTCTGTGCTGGCCATGGAACTCAGCTGGAGGCCGAGGTCATGTACAAGGATGAATGGTACCTACTTGAAGGAGAAACAAGCACATGTCCACGAGGAATGCAGCGAAGGGCGGCGGTGGGTATAGATTGCAGAAACAGAGAAAAAAATCCAATGTCCTCCTGACAGATGACCAAGAAAGGATGTTGGAGTATGGTTGCAGGAGCACCCCTTTTTGTATGACAGGGGGGGACTCACTAACTTCAAGGAAGTGGCTAAGAGGAGCAGGTCCCTGCTGAGAGGCAGAGTCCCTCAACTCGCCTTTGACAGGACCTCAGCTAAGTACCTGGTTAAAGGCAATTCGTACCAGATATGGGTGGCTGACAAAAGGCAAAAGTGGCCAGGCAGCAGTGAGGGACGTGACAGAAAATGAAAAGTGGATTTTCTAAAAATCTAATTTCTTTGGGATGCACATTGTCCATCAGAAGAAGCCCAAGACCCTTGGATTGAAAGAGGTATGTAAGGAAATTGTTCTGACCTGTACTGATTTTATGCTGCTATGGTCAGTTTGTTGTTCATTAGTAGTTAATTTCATAATATACCTTATCATGGCTCACTAATGATACACAGATCAACCAAAGTAATATATACTACTTCCAAAATTAATGATCCATTTTCCTTTTTCTTTCCATAAAGTCCACTGTTGCCCCTCCTGAGGAACCTGGGGAAGTAGTTTTACCTGCTGGTGGGGATGAAGACGAGATGATGGTCATTCGAGCTATTTTTTAACGAATGAAGCAAGACGGAAGCTTCGTCCTTGAAAAGGTAACTATTTATTATATTCAATTTAACTTAAAACAAGACTTTAAATTTACCTACATGATGTTCAATGTTTATTACATTTCTTTATTAATTTAAATTAAAATGTATAGATTTTCTTATTATCATTTATTTGTTTCTGGTGTCACATTTCCTTCAGGTAATTGAAAACCTCAGAGGCAGCCAAAAAAATCGATTTTGGAGAAGATTGAATCAAACCCAAATGAGGCTTACTGGAACCTCTACCTGAAGAAGGTTGCCAAGGATTGCACCGAGGTTGATCCTTTCTTCTATCCATACCAGCAGACATAGATGGGCTTTCTGGTGCAGAAACTGCAGAAGGACTCGAAAGAAGGGAGACTGAAAGCTAGTTTTGATTTGTTCCCGAGCACCATACGGATGTTTTTGGAAATGGAGCAAGATTCGTCCACCAGATCTTTCATTTTTCACTCTCCAGCACTATTCTTCGCATAACCTGAGCAAGACTATCGAATGACAGGGTACCAGCTGGCTATTTATGGCCACGGTGATAGCATGTCTACTCGGCCAAGTCCTTCCCTGTTGGTGGATCGTCTGCACCGGTACACACTACTGCTATACCAGCGTCGCCTGTGGTTGCTTTAGATCTCCATGAAGTGAGCCTCAATAGTACCAACATCTTAGACTCCATAATGATAAGTACTTCAAATGCCACCTCGACTGTTGTGCCGGAAAAGACGATGCCTTCTAGTTCTCAACTTTAGTGTATTTGGGCTTTTATGGCTTTACTTATTTTTTGTTTGTTCTTTTAGTGTGTTCTGGTAACTTTTTAATGATAATGAAGATATATAAATTTTAGAGTAATATTTTTTAATTGGTCGCATTTAGCTATTAACATGGTGACAATTTTTTTAATGTTGCATATGTATATTTGTATATTTATGTATAATAGCATATGGTCACGAAGCGTTCGAAATATCTGGTTATTACAGTTATCAATCAATTTCTTAAAACGCTTTATCAAATGTGTAAAAAATTAGACTAAGTCCATCAAAACAAGTGTGAGGTATTTAAGTTAATCAAAGCCATCACTCCTTCAAACAACTTTAACTGTCTCCCCGTCTTGAATCACCTCAAGAATATTGAAGGAACAGCACAATCTATCAGTTTAACATATAAACAGATTTAATCCTATGACTGGTGGTCAATAAAGGAAACACTGCTATAAAAACTTTAAATAAATTTTCTTTTTTTAATCTAAAATTTATCAGTAGAATTCAGCCTTATTGTATAGCAAAAATTTACTATTACTTGAAAACAATACATAATTTAATTAATTCTTGAATTAAATGATTAAACAACACTAAATAAAAAAACGATAAATTCAAACTATTAAGAAATACTTAAGATATGCAAAGAAATTTTTGTAAATGTAAATTAAATCCTAAGTGGTAAAGTGTGAAATTAAATAAAGTATGCAACACTAGATCATTAAGAAATACTTAAGAAAGGTAATTAAACAAATTGTGAATACAAAACATGAAAACACAGAATGTGTAAATACAACAAATTTACCCCACTTTAAAATGTGAAAACCGAGAATTAAAACACACAGAATATAAAAAAATTCAAAATAATTAAACAATGCACAAAACACAGAAAGTCGAAATGTAAAAAATGAAATAAATTCACCAGGTATTTTAAGTCGATTTAAAACTGTAAAAATATCACTTTACTTTGTACCCCAAATGTTTTACTTTTGCTGCAGCTTCAAAATTCACCTTGCACACTATTATATCATCTGTACAGATTTCTCAAATCAATGTACAAACTCAATTCCATAAGAAATTAACCAAACACTAGAAAGTGACAAAGTACAAGATCATGCATTAAAATCACATGATCTCGAGAGAGAGAGAGGGAGAGAACCAGCGCAAATGAAGAAGAGTGAAGTGAATTTTATCTTCGTATTAGAAATTCTGGTTCAATGTAACTCAATCCCAAAATGCATGACGTCATTACAAGGTGCAACGTTTTGGGGCCAAGATCCTCTGCAATCTTACAATCAAATTACGTTACAAGTTAATATGTTCCCTTTAAAAAACGAGAGAGAGAGAGAGAGAGAGGAGAGGGGGGGGGGGACTTTATGATTAACGTATCACTTACACTACACGGTCTCAGAATGATAAGAATTCTCTCTTAAATCCAAAGAAAAACTCTTAAATGATGTCATGGAATGTTCTAAATAAAAAAATAAAAATTACGTCACATCCTGAAAATGATTGACAACATACAAAAATGATGTAATAGATTTAGCACTCTTACGAAACATTGCCCAATTGCCACGTGCTTTGGAAAAAAAATGCTAATCATGTGCATTCAGTACAGTACATGATTACTCATATGACTGATATGTTTAGAAAACAGACGAGGAAGGGTGAGTTCCCTTTCATCTCTAAGTGATGACAGCTAGAGCATCTGTTTCTGAACAAAGATCTCTTTTCTCATTTACTTTATTTCAATTATTAATTCTAAGTTAATCTTATTGTGAAATCTGAACATATATTACATACTGTATTTCAATAATTATCACTATTACTCAAAACACAGGATAACTAGAATGCTAAGCATAACAATACTGAGAGGTATATACATTTTAAAATGAGACTATGATATTCCTTGCCCCAGAAGATTAGTTATCCCTGGTTTGAATCCAACAATTCACAACAAGATTAACAATTAACGGACTGGTAAAAAAATCAACATGCAACTCCTCAGGCCGTGGAAACTTTGAGGTCCGTCAATTTGTGAACAAACACATCAATGGAAAGAGGAAGATGTGCAAATGAGATTGGTGAGTTGAAAATGACTATTTACAACCCCTTGTGTGGGCCTCTTTTACAAGGCAATCGTAAATTTGATTAAGTTATATATGTCTTTCTAATAAATTATTTTAATTTTATTTTGTAAAATTATAATTACAGCTCACACAATATCAAAATAGGTGAGAAATAAAATCAGTAACAAATTCTTAGCATATTTGTAGAAAACAATTTACATAAATTTACAAAGACTGACGATTCAGTAACTTTTTATTTGTACCTGTTTTTTGTAATATTTTTTTTTTACTTCTCTTTGCAAAATTGCATTTACAACCGACATACTATGGTAAAAGACAAGAACAAAAATTAATAGCAACCCCTTGGTACATTCATGAGCAAATTTACAAAAAGACGTCATGTGAGACAGAGACACAGTGCATTCTCCCTTGAAGTCAGAAGCAGAACTGAAAATCTGAGACACCAGATTCATGATTTTAGCCAGTGTAAAAGTTGCCATTAGTGAATTTAAGGGCCATAGAAGTATTGGCACCTTTTTTCAACTGATGGCACTTAATGCTGGATCAATCTGTCTACCACCTGTTATTTCTATTCCTGAGAAGCTATCTGTCCATTAACGATTAATAGTCTGCAATTACATTGTTCTTTCCAGAAATGGGTTCTAATTTTACAAACTTCTTAAATAAGAAATTTGCCCATAGGTTAGCTGTTTCTTGGTAGTGTGGGAGGTAGCCTTACGGATACCTTAGACGTTTGCAGTTAAAGGAGTGAAAAGGTCTTTTCCAATTTCAAATGCAAGATACTGAACAGTTTCCTTTCGAAACTTACTCTTTTCCAGATTGGCTGTTAGCCCTGTTTCTGAAGTTTCTTTAACACTTTTCTCAGAATCTTCAGATGTTCTTCCCACTACACTAAAAACTTCTTAGCTTGGTCTTAGCATCATATCTGTTTTTAATTTCCTCTTGACTTAATTTCAGATTTTCTAAAGAGAATTTTCTAATCTCTCTTAACCTTTTCCTCAAGGTCTTCACATATTCTACTTGATTTCATCTTGATTTACTTTCCAATCTTCTGCAAGAATCTTCAACAGTCCTCTTACTTCTCAACCAAAAATCATCTCATTAGGTGAACTTCCCATGCTTTCTTGATAAACATTATTAACTTCAAACAACATTAAAGGTAAACCAACATCCCATTCTCCACTTGAGTCAGAACAATACTTTGTCAACATAGTTTTCAATATCTAGTGGAACCTTTCCAAGGCTCCTTGAGTCTCTGGATGATAAGCAGTTGATGACTGTTGTTTCACCCCAAACAAGTTTATTACATTCTGGAATGATTTAAAGTTCATTCCTCTATTACTTTGCACAATTTCTGGTATTCCAAATTTTGAGAATAACTCGACCAACTTGACAGCAATTACCTCGGCAGATGTTTCTAACAGGGATCATCTTAGGATACCTTGTCAAATGATACAATAAAGTTAACCGATATTCATTTCCCTATAATCACCTTGCTAAAGGGTTCTCCTCTAACTTTTATAGGTTGTATGGGGGCTTTCTGAATGGTGTCATACAGTCTTCCAGCGATCTGTCTGGTGTTACATTCTCGACATCTTTGTGAAGTCCAGGCAGAAAAAGTAGGCTACTTCATAATCTTCTCAATAGTTTTCCTGATTCCCATAAGTGTAGACTCGAGTGATACTGCCACCACTTGCTTCCTCAATAAATATGGAATCACAATTTGATGATATTCACCCCATCCAGCATCTTCTGGTATATCTGTAGGTCTATGCTTCCTCATCAGCAAACCTTCCTTTAGATAATAAGAGGTAAGAGTTTGTTGCCTCTCTTCTTGATCAACAACTCTGAAGAACAAATCAGCTAACGAAGTATCCTTCTGCAGTTCCATTAGCGTTTCCCTTGTCACTTGACTAACTTCCACGGTTGAACTTTCAACATCTGGTAACTCAGCTCTTGTAGTTTCACTACTATCTTCAGGAGCGCTCTCACTACTCTGAGTCTCCTCAAAAACAACAGGTTCTTCTTCTTTTTCTTGGGGAATCTCTCCTTTGTTAACACTAGGGGAAACTTTACTTTCCTGGAACAGCTCTTCTAAGCTCAAAGATCCTTCCTTTGATTCTTCCTGGGTGTGTAAATCCTCTATTTCTTCACTTGCAGGCGTAGTCCTTTTCATACTCCTGGTAGTTACACAACTAGGAAACAGGTGGGGGTTATGCTTCTCTAAATCTACTGTAGGACTAATCTTAAATGGTTTGTCTGTCACTATAGGACAAGGAACAAATGGTACACTACCAGCTCCATTACCCAACAGAACATGTACACCTTCAACAGACAGTGAGTTCTTTACAGCAAAATCAACTTCCCTTGTCACCAATTCATGCAACAGGTGCAAGCGGCATATAGGAGTTACCTCTCCTCCTCATATACCCTTTAGAATAACTGAATCTCCTGTGAGATTCTTCTCCAACTGTGAGTGAGCACCACATACTCCTACACCGTGGTTTCTCCCTGTATCACATATTACCTTGACACACTCCCTCCTTGAGTTGCCAGCATACCCTCGTAAATATATGTGGTTTAAAAACCTCCTAGCTGCTCAGCCACTCGCTGCTTGAGGTTTCATTTCCAATGGTTGTTAAACACTCAGCTTGTTTAGTTTCAGTTGTCCTTATAGTCTCAGTCTTTCCCACACTGCTATTCGTTGTCTGTTTCGCCTGGTCACCTTTTACCACTTGACCAACTGGCTTTGAGTGCTACTGCGTCTGATAACACTCCCAACTATAGTATTAGTCTCCTGCTCTTCCTGTATCTGTTTTGAGAAACTGGATGATGAGGATTTCTAATTAGATTGCTGAGTAATATTACCTTGTTCTGTATTGGTATTAACACTTGTGGAATTCCCAGGAGTAAATTTGCTACTGAAATTTGGATGAGACCTGAAACCTATGCTTTGTTGATTCCGGTACTTGACATTATAGTTTATTTTGCTACTGATAATGTTATAGTCTTCACCCAGTGTTGAAGCACTATTAAGTTTCTTAACCTCTCTCTCTCTCTCTCTCTCTCTCTCTCTCTCTCTCTCTCTCTCTCTCTCTCTCAAAATGGCTATTGTGTGTTTAGGAATTCCTCTAAGATATTGTTCAAGAACAACCAACTCTTCAAGTTTGTCCATAATTTTAACTTTTGCAGCCTCAAACCATCGTTTCAAACGCCTTCTCACTTTGCAAGTAAAATCCAAGAAAGTTATATTTTCATCTTTTCTTAACATCTGAATCTTTCATTGTAATAATCTGGTGTCATCTGGTAAACTTGAAGCACATTGTGTGAGTACCTTGTAATCTTTACATTGATCAGCTAATAATGCTAAATAGGCACTTCTCCCCTGACCAATCAAAACACTTTGTAACAAGACTGACCAATTATCTCCTGCCCATCCCATACCTGAAGCCACTTTTTCAAAGTGATCAAGAACTCATCTGGATCTTCTCCAGTCAACTTCGGAATTAACTACTCCACTCTTATCACGTCTTAACTTCCTTGGGCAGTGTTAGACAGTGTCATAGGTAATGTGGAGCGAGCTTTTATCAATTCCATCTCCAGGTCAAACCTTACTCTTTCTCTTTCTTCTTCTGCTGCTGCTTCTTCCTCTCTTTCTTTTCCTTCTCTTTTCTCTCTGTCTTCTCTTTCTCTTTCAGCCTGTATTTTGAGCTTAATCGAACTTTCTTCTGCTTCTGTGTCTAATCTCTACCGTGCATCACTTTTCTCTTTCATTTTCCTCTTGCATATTAATAATATCAGCCTGAGCTACATTCAACAACACTTGTGATAATTCTAACTCATCTTCATCAGGTATTCTACTAAAGCAATCCACTGTGACTTAGTCAGATTAGGTTTAGATAACTCGTAGATGGAAGGAGCTGATAAAATTTTCTGAACCTTTAACAGAGCTATTTTCTCTAAGTTACTCAACTAACAAATTACAATATAATGCAAAAAAACAACTAATGCGTTCACTCTCCTATTACAATATATCCCTAGCACCACCAGTATAAGCCATAAACCAGAGAGATATTTTACTTTGTTCCTGGGTCTGGATACCAATTGAATCTGTCACGAACCATTCCAAATATCTGGTTATTAAACTTAACAATCATAGAATTCAAAATTACCTCACAGCAGCCAGATACTTGAACTTTCATAACAGATGAGTACTCTAAAGGTAACCGTCATCCTTTAAAAAGCTTTATCAAATGTGTGAAAAATCAGACTAAGTTCATCGAAACAAGTGTGAGGTATTCATATAGGCTCAACTTGATTAAAAGGCATCACTCCATCAAACAACTGTAACTGTTTCCCTTGTCACTTCAGGAAAATTGAAGGAAGAGCGCAATCTATCATTTTGGCATATACACAGATTTAATCCTATCATAGTTGTCAATAAAGGAAAAACTTTTATAGAAACTTTAAATACAAAAATTTGTTTTTAAATTCAAAATTTACAAGTAGAATTCCCAGTCTTATTATACAGCATAAAATTGAATTAATTCTTGAATTAGGTTATTAAACAAAGTTAAATAAAAAAGACCAATTTATCAAGAAATTAAATTAACCAATCAAAATTTTTTAAGAAATACTTAAGATTTGAACAAAATTCCAAGTAAATACAAATTAAATCAGAAGTGGTAAAGGGTGAAATTAAATCAAGTACACAATACTAGATCATTAGTATTTACCACAATATAAAATGTGAAAAATTAAGAGATTATAATCACACAGAATATGAAAAAAACACACTTCAAAAGAATTAAACAATTCACAAAACACAGAAAATCGAAATGTGGAAACATAAGTAAATTCACCAGATATTTTAAGTCGACTTAAAGCTGTAAAAATAGCACTTTACTTTGTACCTCAACTTTTTTACTTTTGCTGCAGCTTCAAAATTCACCAAACACTTGATAGGCCTGTTATTAAAACAAACTAATAAGCGTTGTTCCGAGATACACACTGTTATAAATCTGCACAGATTTCACAAATCAATATACAAATGCAATTCTATCAGAAATTAATCAAACACTAAAGAGTGATCAAGTACAAAATATTTATGTTATTTGTGTTAAACCCACACAATAGAGAGAGAGAGAGAGAGAGAGAGAGAGAGAGAGAGAGAGAGAGAGAGAGAGAGACTATATGGTTAATGGTTAACATGTCACTCATACTATACAGTCTTAGAATAATAAGAACTCTCCCTTCAATCGAAAGTAAAACTCTTAAATGATGTCATGGAATGTCCTAAAAAGAAAAATAATGATGTCATTTCCTAAAAATGTCTGATGACATACAAAAAAGGATATTATAGATTTAGAATCTTATGAAATATTGTTCAATTGCCATATGCTTTGGACAAAAACCAAAGGCGAATCGTACGAATTCAGTACAGTACTTGGTTACTCATATGATTGACATGTTTAGAAAAAAAAGGCAAGGAAGGGTGAACCCCTTTTCGTCTCTAAGTGGTGACAGCTAGAACATCCGGTCTTGAACAAAGATCTCTCTTCTCTTATACATTATTTAAAGTACTAATCCTGAACATATATTCCATACCATACTTCAATAATTATCGCAATTACTCAGAACACAGGATAACTGAAACGCTAAACATAACAATACTGGGAAGGATGTATATTTTAAAGGCAAGATTATGGTAATGTGTGTATTTTTTAGTATAATAAATTTTGTACAATGTATATATGGTATATTTATTCAATTTTTCTAAAATCAATCATAACTTTAATGTTATTTTCTATAACAATACTTGGGTTTACCAACATGCAAAGGTTAATTTTTAAAAAATTTGTATTTACAAATAAAAAAATCAATATTTACATCCTTTCAACAATTTCAGTGTTCAACACAAACCTTTTCTGTAACAGTTTTGTTCCACATACAAAATTCTTACAAAAAATATAAAATATTTAAAAAGTTATTAGACTGGTTATATATTTTAGATAAAGGAAAAATTACAATGAAAATTAGTAGAAAGTAAATTATATATGGTAATTAAGAATATCATTATATTACTTTAACTTTTATTGAGAGAATTTACATAGTTTTACGCAAAGGTTTCTTCTATATAAATATATTTGTAATACATTTGCATATACTTTTTAATGTTAATAACCACAATGCAGTTAATAAATCATCATTTACATCTAAGTGCATAAGTCAGTCAGATAAGAATTTACTAACAAGACAAAACACTATAAATAGTGATAAAGCAATAAAAAACTATTACAACATGAATGTAAAGTAACATTTTGATAATCAGTAAGGATTTATTGATTACACAATTGTTACTCCCATTGCAGCCTTTCAATGTGTGACAGACTTTTAAATGGTATACAAAATGTATTTCATATTACAAATGAAATTACCTTATTAATGGTAATTTTAAAACAGCTTTTTTAAAACCGAATAAAAAATAATTTATTAAGGATAATTTTTTTTAAAAAAGACTAAAATTTTAATTTATAAATTAATTGAAACTTTTATACTGTTCCTCTCAAATATTCAGTGGTAGATCGTTGTGAAAAGAAATAATAATTTGCTAAATTTTATCCTCTGCCTTAATATACTTATTCGATTAACCATTCACCACAACCCAAGTCAGCATTGACGAGCTTCGGAACAACTGTTTGATTGTCCAGTTGTCAATAGCTTTTGTCAAGCTCAATACCGATGTTGCAAGGTCTACTCATGGACGGGTAACACGGAAGATTGTCATTGGTGAGCGAAGTGCGTGGCGCCATCTTTATCGCTCGGGCTCTGACTACGTTTAGTGATTCAACACTGAGTTTACATCTGTTTTGTTGTTAAATATTTTGCATTAATAATTAATTTTATTAGCTGCTTTTTTGTTATCTACAAAGAGTTATATTAATCTAGAAACAGGAAAATCCCTGGAAACTACAATATGGTACATGGACCAATAAATGTTATAACGATGGAACTAGGATGTAAAACAGGAACAAATAACATCACTTTCATTGGTATGTGGTCCAAATGACTTTCTTGTAAATGTGTGTTTCCTTACGTTTATTTATTAAATTTTATCTGATAATTTTTTCTGAAAAATTCATAGCAAATGTGCCTGGATTTTTAAAGCATGATAAGTTTGTTCTTAGCGCTGCTGCTGCTGCTCTCTTTTATGTCTTTGCTGACAAACAATTCTTTGTAAGAAAAATATCAAAGGTCTTTCGACAAAGGTTGTATGTGTATGAGAGACGTCATCGGTAAACTAATATGTCGACCGTCTTTTATTTTTTTGTATGAGCATTTCATGATATATTGCAATAATCAAATGTTGATATTAGAAAATTATGCCGAAATGCTATAACATATAACAAGATCATGAATACAGTTTGTACAAGCCTCAAATAACTGTGGATATCCAATGCCCAATACGTAAAAACATACAAAATACAGCTAATTTAGTCTATCGATGAAGGTTAGAATAAAAATTAACAAATGAACCAATGTTAGTAGATTTCCGATAAATTGAATAGGTGAAATTTCTATTATTTCCAAGTAAGGTAAAGTAAAAGAAACATTTTTCATCCACAACGGTAAATTTTAGTCAAAACTCCAGATGATTTTCATAAACCGACCAAATGCAAATAAATATCAGTATACCTAAACCACATCAACCATGTTCACAAAATTCTTGATAACATTTTTTTTTAAATTCCGTATGGATATTGCTGAGGGGAAGAGATGAAGGATTATCCATAGCCACGATATAACAAACATTTGCTCATAAAGCTCTTCTTTTGAAACTGTCAAAAGAATACCACAATCTTCTAACATTTATAACTTGCGAGCCTGTATTTGCATATAGCAAAATACAAGTTGATGCAAGGTATGTATTTGGATTAGTCAGCGGATTATAGGAATATATTGCTGACCAATTTGTCAGGAAGGGAAAGGTACCCGTGGTCAGCCTTTGATGAGCGTAGGTAACTTGTTTGCATAGTTTACTGGAGTGAAAGTTACACAGTTCCATTAATTTGTTGAGGGACGATATATTCACTTCGTTTGCTGCTGGTGTGGTTGTCTAACTATTCCAAGTAAGCCAATAATTTCAGCGGTCATAAATTTCAAGAAGATGGATGATACTGCATATTTGAACAAATACGCAACACAAAAATTCAAGCTGATTCATGGATAACCAGTCCATTACCAATAGATCTTTACTTCTTTATTTGGTAAAGTGTTTATAGTTACGTTTTAAATGAATATATAATCATGTGTAATGTCCCTCCCTCACCTTCAGATTGCCTCGAAAATCTATAACAGACAGGGATATTCTTCTGCTTCAGGTAATTAATGACTAACTAGGAGTTATTAAAGAGATTTTTTAATTATCACGTATGGGCACATGACTCATTTTTATATATGCATAAAAAGAGTGAAATATCCAGTATTTTGGAATACCCAGAAAAGTCTATAATAAGAAAAATACAAATCTACACACGATGTGTTAATTTTCTGATAATGTGGAATTTTGGAGAAAAACAGTGCTAAAAATAACTGAAATGAACACAAATTAACAATACTATAGATAGAGTTGGATTGTGTTTCTTTTACTAAAGCATAAGCCCAGGATTCCAACGAATGCGAACAGAATCACGAAATGCGTGTAACATTCAGCCGGATTCTATAAATATAATTACACAGTTCTTACTAAATGACAATAATATTTTTTTTCTTTCTAAATATTTATTGGAGGAAACGATACTTTATACAAAATGAAGAACTGATATGGTATTTTGCCACGACATAGTTATTTGTTTTCCTTTCTTAGTCTTAATGGAATACAAATTCTCAGAGTAAAAATATTTGCCAATGAAATTACCTCCTAAAATCAAATAAGTGTCCATAAGATTAATGGACGCGGTGTATTACATTGCAATCCTGTTTTGTTGGTTTTCAGAAATTAGTTGCTATGGATATAAAACTACTGTTATTGCCAGGGAGCTGCCGAGACTGAAAAATAACCAATCCACTAAATTGCAAAGTAAATTGTAACTAATTGCGTTATCTTGGAAGGAGATGATTTACTTATCATCCTTCACGAAACATCAAGAAATACGAAATTTTAAACAGTATTAACCTGATCAGGCAGAAAACCTTCGTTGCTTTGTGTATTTCCTTGAGGAACTACACTAATTGCAGCTTTCTTTCTCCCTTCATCCATATAAGCGTTCATCGGGCCACCATCATGGTTTGCATTTAAAAATCTTTAACCTCACCTTGCTCACATGCACTTTCAGTTTTCTTAGAAGGACGAACGCTACTAAATTATTTCCTTGATATTTCCAGTTCTAAACTCTCTTCACAGCAAGCGTCACACATTAACTGAAACATGAGAATATCCTTGCTTGTTGCAGATTTTTGAGGCAATCTGAAGGTGAGGAAGAGACATTATATCTGGATTTAAATATTCACTTTTTATTTTATAAATTACTATAGGACAACCTTTACTAAATAAAGAAGTAAAGAGCTATTGGTAATGGACTAGTTATCCACGAATCAGCTTGAAACTTTGTAATTGTGTAACGTATTTGTTCAAATATGCACTCAACAAGTTAGAAGTCCTTATTGCTGGCTATTGTATGCTTATATGTGTACACACACACACACACACACAGACACACACACACACACACAGATATATATATATATATATATATATATATATATATATATATATATATATATATATATATATATATATATATATATATATATATATATATATATATATATATATGTCTTATCACATCACCGTGATTCATATATATACATTAAGCTACAAATGTCCTTTAATATCTAATTCGGTCTACCTCGGAATTAATATATTTTCAGGTATTTTAACCGAAGGAGATTTTTTTAGTCTTAAACAATGAATACTTGAGCGCGATAGGGAATTGTAGGTGAATGGCGTCATTAACTTATCTCTCGTGATAGCATTGAGGTTTAAAGAGCTTCACTGTACATTTTGAATTCTTGGTTCCATGTTTCACGCACATGAGCCAACAAATTTATCACAACTGAAAAATTTCCCTTCGGGTAACATATATGAAAATATATTAATTCCAAAGATGAGCGAATTAGATATTAAAGGACATTTATATATTTTCTTCTTCTTTCCCACCGTTATCCCCACATTAAAAGGTAAGTTGCCTGATGTGCCTTCTCCACTGCCTTCTATCAAAGGCATCATCCTCCACCAAACCTCTTCTATCCATATCTTCCTTCATTTTATCTCACCATCTAATTCTTCGTCTCTCTCTCGATCTTCTTCCTCTAACAGGCTCCTCCTAAGCCCTCTTCACTCCTTCCTCATCAATCATCCTCAACACATGACCATACTATCGCAATTGCCTGGAAGCAACAATATTCCCATAATCCACCACAGTATTCTCATCTCTTCTCTTAAGCTTTACTTTCTCTTTTCTTCTTAGAGCCCATGTTTTGCTCCATACATTAACACTGGTCTTATCACTGTGTTATAGATCTTGACTTTTAGCTTGATTGGCATTTTCTTATCACATACTACTCTAGCTACCTCTATCTACTTCCCCAATGCAGCTTTTATCCTATTGTCAATTTCAGCCTCACATCCCTTCTCTTGGCTTAAAGTTGATCCTAAGTATTTAAACTTTTCTCCCTGTTTTATAATCGAGCATCTTCTTTCATATATTACTTTTCTGTCTCTATCTTCCCTACTGCTCACCAAAACTTCTGTTTTACTTATATTCACCTTTAAGCCACCCCTGTCTAAAGACTCCTGCTACTCTCCAACCTTCTCTGTAGGTCCTCCTCATTTTCAGCAGTAACCACCAGATCATCGGCGTACAATAACTCCTGATCTCCTCACTTAACACATCTATGACCAGCACAAATAAAAATGGGCTTAATGCTGAACCCTGGCGTAATCCAACACTAACTTAAAAGTTTTCTGTTTCCCCAATTGCTGTTATCACTTTTGTGCGCGTTCTTTTATATATCATCTCGACTAGCGTAACCAATTTTTCTGGGACTTTCCTTTTCCTCAAACACAAAAACATCACTTCCCTTGGGATTCTATTGTATGCTTTCTCTAGATCTATAAATGCATAATAGAGCTCCTGGTTTCCCTCTAGCTTCTTTTCATGTAGCTGTCTTACTATGAAGATGGCATCCACCGTCCCCTCTCCTCTCATGAATCCATACTGCTGTTTCCCGGTCTTTACAATCTCTCTTAATCTTCCATCCAGTATCTTCTCTAAAACTTTCAATCCATACTCTGTTAATTAATTCCCCTGTAGTTAAGACAATCCACATCTCCCATCTGCTTGTGTATATATATATATATATATATATATATATATATATATATAAATATATATATATATATATATCATATATATCATATATATATATATATATATATATATCAATCATTAGACTACCCCTCCTAGTCCCTTGGCATTTCTTCCTCTTCACGTATAGCTTTTAATAAATCCAGCATCCATTTCTTCCCTTCTGTACCTATTAATTTGATCATTTCAATTTGGAACTCTGATGGACCTGGTCCTTTACCATTCTTCATTTTGCTTAATACTCTCTTCACTTGTGTATCTTGTATCTCCATCACTGGCCCCTCCACCCTCTCTCTCTCAGTTTTAGTAATTAACAGTTGTTCAAAATACTCTCACCATCTCTTCTTAATGTCTTCATCCCTATACAATATATTTCCATCATTATCCTTTATGACACCCAATTTACCCACATCCTGTCTCTGCCTTTCCTTAGGTTTGCTATCTTATAGATATCATTTTCTCCTCTTTTGCCTAGCCTTTCATTCAACTGCTCTGTCCCCCTTCTAATAGCCATATCTACCCTCTTCTCGCCTCTCTTTTCTCTTCTCTGTATCTTTCCTCTGTACCCTGTGAATGCCTTACTTTCCAGTCCTTAAATACTTTTGATTTTCTTTGAATTGATTCTTGCACCTCCATTCTACCATCACTTTTCTCCTCTCGATAGTCCATATCCACTGGTTCTTACCACCAGTTCTTCTGCTTCCCTCACACATATTTCTCTCTTGTCTGCCCAGATATTTTCTAATCTGTTACCCTGTCCACATTTTTACGTTCCCTCTTTGCATCTCTCTCTCACAGTCCTCCAAAATTGCTACCCCTTTTCTCCTTTAAGGGCCCAAATCTTAATTCTAGATCTTCCCTTTCTCTTCTTGGGTTTCCTATCTCTTGTTTTGAAATCCATCCCACCAACCTATGCTGTTTAACACACGCTTCTCTCAAGATCACTTTGCAGTTTGTCATATTGCTTCTGTCAGCTCCTCTAACCAGTATGTAATCTATTTGGCTTTGCACTCCTCTACTTTCATAAGTTATCAAGTATAAGTACTTATCTAACTTTTGAAACCATGTTTTCATACAGGCCAATTAATAACTCTATGCCATCTCCAATAAATAATCCCCATCTTCATTTCTAATTCCAAACCCATGGCCTCCATGTACCTCCTCATACCCATCTCTTCTCTTTCCCACCCTGCCATTCCTATTAGCTCCTATTATTAGTTTTTCCTCCTCTTTCACTGCTCTAATGGCAGCCTAAAACTCTTGTTTAAATATTTCTTTCTTTTGCTCTTGGCACCCCATCTGAGGAGCATATGCTGATATTATATTTACTACCTTGTCCCCTATTATTATTGGAATCTTTAAGAGCTTTATCATTTACTCTCTTTACTTCTACAACTTATTACTTCCAGTTGTTACTTACTATAATTCCAACTCCATTTCTTCCCCCTCGTGACCCGCTGTAATAGAGCTCATATCCATTTCCTCTCTCTCTAGTTCCAATCCTTTTCCACCTAATCTCCTGCACACACAAGAAATATATCCTCCTCCTCTCCATCATATCCACTATCTCCCTAAGTTTTCCTGTAAGATTACCAACGTTCCACATACCTGCTCTTATCTTCCACACTTTCACTAATGCCTTTGGCCACACTCGTTAACCCTGTGGTACCCCTTGCCCATTTATCATGCTAGTAAAGGGATTCTGACGTGCATTACTTACATGGGACGCCCTAACCGCATTCATATTCCATAAAACATCAGGGATGGTTTATTGTTTGACAATGGATTTTTACAACTGCATGCCCTCGCTGTCATCAACCACAGTTATTGGTGGTGGACCTAGCCTTTGACTAAAATGTCCACCTGCAGGGCAGCAGTTTCCACAATTATTGGCAGTGGGTCTAGTCTCTTACTAAAAGGCAGGACTACAAGGCAGCAGTTTCCACAGTTATTGGCAAAGGGCCTAGTCTTTTACTAAAAAATAAGACTGCAGGGCAGCAGCTGTCCTTTTAGCCACCTTTTATGACCCTTAGAACCTACGGTGGTAGTATTATAACTTAACATAATTTATTAATTTTTGACGACCTTTCTTTTCTTGGTAAAGCAAGATTTTGCAAGTTTAGTCCAGTTTCTTTTGCTGTTCTCCCTAAAAGCTGGATATGGGTCATTTGCCTCCCCTGAAGGGTTGTTATTGTAATATTGATACTCCACTCATGAAGATTGCTTTTGTTTTTCATATATGATGGTGGTTTGGCTGTTTGTTGCCCGATTTCTTTCATCTTGATCTGCCCCTTGGATTTGGCGAGGGGGCCTTCTGGCATATGAGGAGAGAATTCTATACTCAGCTCTGCTTGAGAAGGACCAGTGTGCTATTTACCGGCAGTCATCAGCAGTTGACCAGTATCATAAAGGATTGTTATTGTGACACCCTTCAGCTTGCTGTGTCACCAGAGCTTGACGCTTTTGCCAGCTCACTTATCCTGAACTGGAATTTGGGGCTGCGATTTGGAGGCCAGCGCTTGGTGCCTCTCTCTCTATAACTGTGACCTTCAGTGTTTGAGGAGAACTTAACATGTGCTCTCTCGTATGCATCTTCTGGTGTGGACGTGAGAGGCGATTGTAATTTCTATTGCCGCTGCCTCATTTTTTGCAGTGTGTCCTTGGAGTCGTGAGGTTTCCCTTCAGTGGTGGAGAAAAGTAAGATCGCCATATCATTTACATTATTATTATCCGCATTAGTTGTGTTCTTCATGTGTTGAAGCTATGCCACTCTTTGCGAGGACGACTTTTTGGACACCATAATTGTTCAGACACTTTGCTCTTACTGTTATTAAATTTTTTCTGGTGCAAAACTAAAATATGTATTTTTGTACAAGGTTACACTAAATACTGCGAATGGGTTAAGGTTTCCTTCCCCCTTTTTTATTTCTCTTACCATCCAGTGTCTGACAAAGATAGTTTTCTACCTTTTACTATTGCTTTCTCTTTGCCTAAGTGTGGTAGTTAGGTAGGTGAATGTAGTTGTGTAGGGGCTTTTGTTGTTAATGTATGTAATGTTTTAACTCACCCATTATTCAGTTTTCAGAGGGGTTTGTAATGATAAGACTAACATATTTTGTATTAAATTGTTAAATTTTTGTCCAGTGTAATATGTATCCTCCCTGAGATTCTTATCTTGAAGCGCTGTTTGTTAGCAAATATACCCATTGGAGTTCTTCCTGAGTAGTATTGATCTACAATATCAGATCGAAAACTCAAAGCTATAATGTATTTCATGTGAACTTTAAAGATTCTTCTCCCATTCAAGCAAAAACAAAATGATTGCTGTTTTATATATTTTATTCCAATAAAGATGCATAATAATTCTCAATTTTAAATATAATATTACAGCATCAAGTCAGGTGCTCGCCCCGCCCCTAACCACCCAAAAACCATATTCACACAACTCTTTATAGACTTTGGTCACACACATACGCTTGGGTAAGAACGTTCGTTGCATGAATAAAAAAAAAATCGCATCATGTATTTAAATGTTCTATTTTCTCGCTTCATGATCAATAACACTTACAAGAATACCGGGAAGAAACGCTTCGAAATAGCAATAGCAGAGAGAGAGAGAGAGAGAGAGAGAGAGAGAGAGAGAGAGAGAGCGATTCTACTTATATATTTTTGGTACCAAAGTAGCCGCGAAAAGGTCCTTCAAAAAGATGTACTTTGGAAAACGAGCAGTGTTGCGTTTCCTACTCTTATTAAAAGTAGCAAAACATCGACCACTTTTCCAACTATTTATTCATTTGTATTAAATTTACAGAGTTGTTTTGTAGGATACGGATAAGGATGGCAAGTGAATCAGTTAGCTTTCCGATTAAGAAAATATATTAAGATTTGAAAATAAAACTCGGTTAGTTTGGATACTTGGACAAAGAAAAAATCAGTGTCATAATGAGTTGGAGGAAAATATATATATATATATATATATATATATATATATATATATATATATATATATATATATATATATATATATATATATCGATACCACGGGAAATGATAGACAGGAATCCAAGCGCTTTCGTCTTTATTCAGACATCGTCAAGGAGCTACTAAACTACAATCGGAGAGGAAGGCCTCAGGTACAAACAAGATCAGGAATACCAGATGGTTAATTATCAAAAGGGTAAAAATTAAAAGGGATAATCCAGGATTATCGGATATCACACGGTCACAAACTTAAACAGATTCTGACTCTAACCGAAATTACAAGTAATCTTTACAGTCCAAAACATGTAAAAACTGAATATATTAATTTTGTTGCTTATATTTATCTACAAAACTTTTTTCATTATGAAAGCATCAAGTTTAAATAAACCAAAGACTTAAATTTAGAACATTTCTATTATTTGACTTGATAAAACAAGATTCAATGATATTCCTTTTAACTGTGTCATTACACGGGACTAAGGCTCTTGCTTGACTCCAGTTAATAGGATGGTCTAAATCTCTCATATGTACAAATAATGCATTTGATATTTGTAGATGTGGCATGGAAAAGAGCTAGAAAAACATTTTATTCAACTAATGACAAACTTGAATTTAGTAAGCATAACATTCTAAAATTACCTTATGATGAAAGGTTTTTAGATATTCCTAGAATTTTAAAGCTTTTTACATAAATGTTGTTTTCAGTAATATTATGTCAAGAGTTTAGTAATAAAAAATTCTCTAAAGATCTTCCAGGCTGCATATATGTAAAATTCCTTGCAAAAAAGTGTGATAAAATCTATTACTACGGACATGGACTGGCAAATCTCTTTCACAGCGTCTTAAGCAACATCAATATTCTGTGAGAACTGGGCAAATATCAAATGCATTATTTGTACATATGAGAGATTTTAGACCATCCTATTAACTGGAGTCAAGCAAGAGCCTTAGTCCCATGTAATGACACAGTTAAAAGGAATATCATTGAATCTTGTTTTATCAAGTCAAATAATAGAAATGTTCTAAATTTAAGTCTTGGTTTATTTAAACTTGATGCTTTCATAATGAAAAAAGTTGTAGATAAATATAAGCAACAAAATTAATATATTCAGTTTTACATGTTTTGGACTGTAAAGATACTTTGTAATTTCGGTTAGAGTCAGAATCTGTTTAAGTTTGTGACCGTGTGATATCCGATAATCCTGGATTATCCCTTTTAATTTTTACCCTTTTTTGATAATTAACCATCTGGTATTCCTGATCTTGTTTGTACCCGAGGCCTTCCTCTCCGATTGTACTTTAGTAGCTCCTTGACGATGTCTGAATAAAGACGAAAGCGCTTGGATTCCTGTCTATCATTTCCCGTGGTATTCGCTTATTTATGAAGTCACGTGCATCTACTGTGATTTTTTAAGCATATATATATATATATATATATATATATATATATATATATATTATATATATATATATATATATATATATATATATATATATATATATATATATATTATATATATATATATATTATTATATATATATATATATATTATTATATATATATATGTATGTATGTATGTATGTATGTATTATTCGAGCTACAAATGACTTTTAATATCTAATTGGATCTACCTCAGAATTAATAAATATTTCATATATGTAAACCGACTTGGAATTTTTTGGTTGATAATAATTTTCGTCCCCTCATGGATTTGTAAGGTCAGAGTCGGTATACTTATAACCTCACTTGTTAGCCGAATAGCTAACGTCAATGTCGTCCTGATTTCGTCCCTGTCCGCTGGACGGTGGTTCGATCCCATGAGGATACGAGATTATTATCGACTAAAAAATTCCCCTTCGGTTTACAAAAATGAAAATATATCAATTCCGAGGTAGAGTGAATTAGATATCAAATGACATTTGTAGCTCGAATAATTTATATGATTTACGGTGATGTGATAATTTTAATTTTAATATATATATATATATATATATATAATATATATATATATAATATCATATATATAAATAAATATATTTTTGATTAAATCAAATACTAGAGAAATTTATATCCTGCAAACATTTTTACTCTACTCGTAGAATTTTTCATTCCTCTCCTGACTTTGTAATCATCAAATTCACGGTTGCGAGACAGTCATATATCTTCCTTCTCAGTAATTATGAGGAATTATCACCCGTTGTGAGAAAATATTTCATCTTCTTAACGCACGAACCATGTTCTTTTAGATTTTTCCAGCGACAGAATTGCCCCTGGAAAAGAGCGATAAACACAGACTCACTCACAAATGCACAAACATACATAGCCACATGCACTCTCCCTGGTACCCGCCATCAAGTAAGCTCAGAGAGAGAAGGAGCGAGAAAGAGTGCGACAATTAATTCTGTTTCTCAAAGGAATGAAGCGGAGTAATGATCCGACAACAATTTACAGATGCACTGGACATTCACGTGTCATGAAAATTTGTTTATCTCTTTTATTTTCCTACAAATTTCCCTCGTTTATGATATGATGTATTTGAGTTTGTAGAGGACATGGGCTTCATCCACGAGGTATGATTTATTATACGCACATATATATATATATATATAATATATATATATATATATATATATATATATATATATATATATATATATATATATATATATATATATATATAATTTGATTACTACAGAAACTGGCGATATGAATGATGCTTCAAGTGAATGTTATACCATCGATAAAACTATTGAGTATTGCCAGGAAGTGTTCCACATGTATACGGTCTGTTATGTATCACTGATGGGGCGTATACGTAATCGCCGATATGACTTTAATAAATAGCATCTCGGAAAGTACAGTGAGTCTTCGGATTGATACCTTACTCTTCAAAAGGCTCAGCTGTTATTTTGTTTGCATTTCGGTCCAGAATGGACCTTTTTTTGTATTATTATTAAAATAAGAACTGCGCTGTTGTTTAGTGTATGATACCACGTTTAAATTAATTATTTGTTACTATTGTTATTTCTTAAGAATTCATAAGAAGAAAGCTGATTATTGATTTTCAATCATTAAAGTATATAGTAATTTTTTAACCATTGTAGATCTGATACTGTTCGTGTCATCTAGCATTATGATTAATTTCTATATCATGAAGCCACAGAGTTTTAGGAGGATGATCCATTTATTATAACAAATAGACCGAATATCTGAGTTTATTCGAGTATCCCTCGGGAGAGATTGTAAAATAAAATCAGACTCCATTCCTTTTATGTTTTAAACAACAAATATCTATTGGTCAACAACAACAATAACACACACTGCGCTGTCACAGCAGAATCTTACCACTTCGCTGTCTGGATAGAAAGCGCCATATTTTGAATATCCTAATACACAGTGCTAATTTTATTGACTGACTGGCTGGGCTTCATGAATGGGTATCACAAAAACAAATGATTATCGATGTTCGAAAATAATATCTTAGTATATTATGAGTTTTTATTATATGAAACCACTCCAAATTGTTTCATAAGCCTCTTTTGCGCCTCACATATTTTTTTCATAAATAAAATTTAAACAAATGTGTAAAATAAATATTTAAAAAATGACTAATAGAATTCTTTATTTAAAAATAATTAAAACTCAATTATTATAATCGACTGAAAATAAGGAAGAATGCAGTCATACTTGCCTAGATTATATGTAACTGGATTATGTGCTTCCAGACTAAACGCTCCACCCTTTTCTTTACCAAAATTAGAATATCTCTATTTCCTTTGTGAAGCATTCTGTCAGACTAACAGGATGAATTTGCGAGTACCAGTATTCTAAAGGTTCTAATTGTCTGAGAGATTAAACGGTCCAATTCCTCCGCTTATACATATCAAACACCAGTAAATGTTACGTACAAAGAAGGTCGTGTGACCCCTGGCACTTATATCGCTTTGTTATATCCACTAAAATAATCTAATAACACCTGGCATGCAAAGTAGAAAGAGTCTAATAAGTCTTCCGCTTTTTAGGAATCGACAAGAAGAGGAAAACATTTCATTCAGATGTTGTATTGTTTCCAAAAGTAGTGTTTATCATGACCTAGAAGGAAAGCAAACAGCAATGAGATATTGTTATGGTTGCACTGGAACTTTAATCTTTTGACGCTGCTGTAACTATTCTCTAAGTTATAAACAGTGATTTAAGTACATAGAAGTCTTCTTAGAAAAGAAGTATTGAAAGATGTCGTTGGATTGTTTGCTTTTGGTTGGCTTTCCATTCATTTCAAATATATTTTCTGATCCACTCCCAACAATAGCCCGAGTGACCAGGGCCCTTAACGCATATTCTTTAAATAAGGATCAGTTGCACTCTGTTAATTATAAATCATTTGTC
>NC_087214.1:59756162-59776162 GCF_015104395.2 Macrobrachium nipponense | reverse complement strand
CTCTCTCTCTCTCTCTCTCTCTCTCTCTCTCTCTCAAAATGGACTATTTTGACAAAGCTCTCAGACTTTAAACTAATTGTAGGTAACAGGTAGCTCTGATGATGCACAAGTCACGAGAATAGGGTGTCACATCATGACTGGCTACTGAAGCTGGTGTTTAAACCAAAATTCGACACTAGAGATTTCCATTTCTCACAGCATGATATCCTGAAGGAAAAACATACCTGAAATTCTTAAGCTCGTACCTCTGTAGAATGTTTACATAGTCTTGATATTTGACACAACACAAAGTTAAACTGTATCTCAACAGATATACCATTATACATACACATGTATACTGGACTGAAACCTGAAATGATAAAAATTGACGCAGTAATATGAAAAGTTTTAGAGTTTCATGAGATTTCATTAAGTATAAGTGGAACCCATTTTCTTATGTTTTAATTTATTTTGGAGTGACAGTGTTTACTAAAGGTCTTTCTTTAACCACAGGTACATTTCCATAACCATTTTATCAGGTTATTAATATTTCAAGTTGCAATTACGTTCATTGCAATATTGCCTAAATATTCAGTGGTTTTCCATACAGGCTTTTATTGAATGAAATATGTTTCTTGTATAACAAATATATTGCAAAGGAATTGATAGCTTTCTTTAGAGATGAATTGAATTATTCTAGCCTAATTGCTTTGTTACTGTAATTAACTAAACACCAAGTGAATTTTTCTTTAATCTCTCATCAGTAAGGATAGAATAGAATATACTGTCCTATTGGAATGTTGATCGGTTTCAAGATCTGCACCATGAGTACTCGTACATGTCGTCGACATGCATGCTTCCTAGACATATGAACAAAGCAGAACACTTTTGTTTTGAGTGTGTGTGTTTGTGTGTGTGGTGCATATATGTGCATGTACTTCGTTTTTTAACGTTTTCTCAATTAAATTCTTTGTTGTTCTATTCTAAAATGTCGTCGCCTAATACAATCATGCACCATACATTAACTACAAAGCAGGAAATGGTTGTCTAATTATTATACTCAGGTAGTTACAGTCTTATGAGTATCAGGTTGTTTCAACTACAGCTCCAGGAGAAATAGGTCGAGATCTAAACCTTCCTTATTCTAATTCATGTGTCAAGTAAAACTTGTAAAGAAGCAATGAAATATAGATGCAGGTAAAAGTAGAATAGACAGACATAATGGTAGTATATTTTTCAAGTTAGTAGGCTAAACTATAAAGTGGTAAGCTAAAATGCGAGGCACGAGGGAGATAAAATCCCAAATGATGTGGTTAGGAATTCTGAAAAATCATTTGGTGTTAACAATGGAATTTCAAGATGTTCAGATAATTTTGTAGTACTACAAACTTAACTCTTACAATAATGAAGCAGAATAAAGAAAATGAAGACTTTAAAGAAATGCCAGGATATTAAGGTGATGTATCATTCATCGCTCGAGTTTTAACAAAACATAAACATTCAAAAGTATTGGTTAAACTTTCTTTTGGAGAGCTAATTAATATTATATGGTCGGGAAAGCTAGTGTTCGTTAGTTGCTTAAATAGCTATTTGGAATTTGATTTAATAAAAACAAACCTTTTCACAATTCTAAGTATTTAGTCATTGCCCGTCAGAACTTTAATTCTCCAGAAGAGCTTACGGCTATTTTACTGAGTGAAAAGGCTGTTTGTCCTCAGTTTTTAATACGCTCAAAGTCTCCGGATATTTTCATGTAAGGCAGACCAATTAACGACAAAACCTACGAAATATTAATCTATGATAGAACATTTATTATTACCCTTAGGTTTTATCGTGAACACGAGGGATCATGGCTAACTTTAACCTTCAAAAAAAAAAAAAAAAAAAAAAAAAAAAAAACTACCAAGGCTAGAGGGCTGCAATTTGATATGTTTGATGACCGGTGGGTGGATTATCAACATAACAATTTTCAGCCCTCTAGCCTCAGTAGTTTTTAAGATCTGAGGACGGACAGAAAAAATGCGGATGGACAGACAATGCCATATCAATAGTTTTCTTTCACAGAACAACTAGAAATGAATACGCATTCACCCGTAATATGAAAATAATCCTTGGAATGGTATACAAAGTTTTGTGAGGTACCTATATAACATTTCACGGTGTTAGGAAGAGATACCAGAGGAAAGGTGGAAATTTCAGAGAAATAAACTAAATATATAAGCAGTGATTTAAGAAACATTAGTAAATATTAGCGGCATACATAATTGGCCAAATACCTGAGGTTTATTTAAGAAAATATTAATAAACTTTACATTATCAAACATTTAAAAGGAAAGTATAGAATATAGATAATCTTTATAATGATTCCCCTCTCTCTCTCTTCTCTCTCTCTCTATGTATATATATATTTAGTATATATATATATATATATATATATATATATATATATATATATATATATATATATATATATATATATATATATATATATATATATACTATATATATATATATATATATATATATATATATATATTATATATATATATATATATATATATATATATATATATATATATATATATATATATATATATATATATATATATATATATATATATATATATATATATATATATATATATATATATATATACATATATATATATATATATATATATATATATATATATGTATATATATATATATATATATATATATATATATATATATATATATATATATATATATATATATATATATATACACACACATCGAGCAACAATGTCCTTTAATATCTAATTCGCTATACCTCGGAATTAATATATTTCATATAAGATTAACCGAAGGGGAAGTTTTTCTTCACAATAATAGATTTGCCTGTACCTGGGCGCAAACGCAGGAGACATTCAAATCCAGCACGTAAGTGAAGCTCTACCACCCCACCACCGCGAGAGGTGGTGGGGTGGTAGAGTTTCACTGACGTTCCTGGATTTGAATGTCTCCTGCGTTCACGCCCAGGTACAGGCAAATCTATTATTGTGAAGAAAAATTCCCTTCGGTTAAGCATATATGAAAATATATTAATTCAGAGGTATAGCGAATTAGATATTACAGGACATTGTAGCTCGATGTATGTATATGAATCACGTAATGTGATATGACTTATATATATATTAATATATATATATATATATATATATATATATATATATATATATATATATATATATATATATATATATATATATATATATAAATATACATACATACATACATATATATTATATATATATATATAATATATATATATATATAATATATATATAATATATATATTATATATATATATACCCCTATAATATATATATATATATAATATATATATATATATATATATATATATATATTATATATATATATATATAGATATATATATATATATATATATACATACATACAATATATATATAGATAATATATATATCTAATATATATATATATATATATATATATATATATATATATATATGTAGACATAGGGTTTTGATTATTAATATATTGTTCGTGCATTCTCTGTAACCTGTGGAATGTGGAGGACAGGGCAGAGTAACGACCTGAGAATAGCTGATCAATGAGTTTCTAGGGGATGGCGTGAGATAAAAATGCTTAGTTCGTCGAGTCAATGTACGACAGTTTATGAACTCTTCCCAAAGTGCCTTTGTGAAACTAGATGCAGCTAGAACAACGAGGTGCTAGCGAACTGTGTGTTCGTATGTGCGTGTGCGCCTCTTTCTGTTAAAAGCGTTCATACCCAAACCTATGGGAGGGATTTTGACAGAGGGCTTCGAGTCATAGGCAAAGATGCCGTGGCTTTCGCGCCGGGGGAGTTTTTTGTGACAAAGTGTTTAGTGCCCGGTTGGGAATGGGTAAGTGTTACCTTTACTTTAGCCAAAGGGGTGGCTTGTTTGATATCTTGTAAGATGTTCCATTTTATTAACTTTGTCTTTAAACTTGTGTGTGTACTTACCGGAATGTGTTCTGTATCTTTGGCAGACGGTTCTGGATTTCGGTGGGACAGAGTTCCCAGGGAAAGGTGTGACCTTTTGGGTGACTTGACAATGAGTTGTTTTAAGTTAGTCTGTAAGACTGGATTACTTAGTTAATCGACTTAGTTGTTATTGTAAATAAACGTTATGTTATGATGCAACTCTCTCATTTCATTACCTGTTAGAATGGAGAGAGAGAGGAGGAGAGAGAGAGAGATGGGGTGATTGCCGGGAGAGAGAGAGAGAGATGGGGTGATTGCCGAGAGAGAGAGAGAGAGCCTGTGTGTATAATGGAGTTATGGGGTCTGCCTTCCGTTTCGTGTCCACGCTTACCTTATAAATACATGGAGGTTTTCCCCATGTTTATAGTGGTGGCAGCGGTTAAAGATGGGATATAAAAAGTTTTCTTGCTTTTCTATGCCTAGGAACGCCAATGTAGAGATGGTTGGCCAGTTAGAAAAAGGGGTAGAGAAAATGTCCGTCCGTGAGATGGGGGGATGAGGAAAGATTTTCTAGGGTTAGGGTCATCAAATTTGCTCGTACCGAGATTCTTCAGGGCGGGAGTCGTGAGACAAGCAACTCAGTCTAGTTTGTAAGGGAGTGTTGCTAGGAGTCATCTCACCGGTCGCGTTTGTATTGTGCCGACGAGATTTACGCGTTTTTACGAAGAATTTCGAGTTCCTTTTGTTCCCATTATGGAGTGGTGAGTGTTAAACTATTGTTTTGAAAGGAGTGGGTTTTTGTTTAAATATTTCAGGGTTATGGGATTGGTTCAAGAGGTCAAAACAATTTTTTCTTTCCCCATAGTGAAGTGTTTTCTTTATTTGCACGTGTTTGTAATAGACGTATGCATTCGTCTTTGTTTAAAACATAGGAGTGTATTTTTCTATGCATGGGAACTGTGCTTATATAAGCATATTTGGCTTAGTGACACAGAGCGGCCACAATTTTAAGGGCTCAGCACATTTCTGCAGAGAGGCGCCTTGCATTGCGAGGGTGTACGGGCATCCCTTGGGAGGATAGTTGCATGGGTACCACTAGCCTCACTCGAGAGATAGTGCAGGGATGGGGAGGGGATACTATGGTATGGCCACGGGCTGTTCTGCCGCTTGACTGAGGGGTTGTTCTCAGGGGGGGAGAAATTTTTTTTTTTTTTTCTCAGTGTGGGTGAATTCCCCCTTTTCCTTTTTTTTTCTTAGTGTTGGAGATGGGTCTGGCCTTGACATTGAATGCTAAGATATCAGCTGATTGATTAGTTGATGAAGTGAAATGCCCGTAGAGTCTTTTTTTAATTTTTTTAAGAAAAGAGATTTTTTTTTTCTCTCACCCTTGGATGAAGAGAAAAGAAATAAAGAGATTTTCTTTTACGAAAATGAGGGGAAAAGTAGTTAACATGCACGGGATGTGTTATATGTTTCTTTGTGCCTTGAAAGACACAAATATAAGGGGGATACACAGATTATTTTTTTTTATTGTGTTGGAGAAATTATTTTGAAATGCCGATAATTGGTGTTGTATCTGTGTTTTGTGCTGGAATGGTGTTATGTCATGGTGTTGCATGCTGGAGAAATTGTATGTCATAGGATTCAGCAATACTGTGTATGCTATTTGAATTTCACCCTTACTTGAGAATTATTGCGTGGAGAGTTATTATTATTATTATTAATAATTATTATACTTGAGATGTGTCACGGGAGGTTTGCCTAAGTATAATTATCATTACGGGAGAATTGTTTTACGAGAGATTTGAGATATTTCATGGGAGATTATTTAATAATTATTACAGATAATTATTCAGGGATAATTATTACAATGAATTAATGGGAGAAGTCTTGTGTTAATTATTTGTTGAGTTTTTGTAACTTTGGAGAATATTTCAGTGATTCACGGGGATGAGTTTTGCTGAATCTTGATGAATCTGGCTGAATCTTGGTAAATTGTGTGGGATTTTGCTGAACTTTTGCTGAATTTTTGGAGAATGGACAAGCATTAACATTGGTGATAATTTTTGTACTGATACTGATGATTTTGATGATAGCAATTTTTTTTGGTGATTTTGTGATAATGATATTTCTGATTTACTGATTTTTTATCATACTAATACGTGGGTGTTTTAATGCTATCAAGGGAGGTGAAATCTTTTGTGATTATGGGAAGAACTAACAACACATTGTTTTAGTTTTTTTTTTTTTTTTTTTTTTTTTTTTTTTTTTTTTTTTTTTTTTTTTTTTTTTTTTTTTTTATGAGTTCAGCAGATAATTGCTTGACATCTGGTGAGTTACGGGAGAGTTAATGGTGCCGTTGATTTTTCTTTTCTCCTTTTTTGGAAGTTAGCCATCGCTGACACAAGTTTTTTTTACCATGGTGAATTTGAATTTGTTTTTTGTTTTTTTCTCTCCATTAGTGTGAATATTATCTCAGTTCATGACTTAGAGTCATTTAAGAGAACGTGTTCGTGTTTTAGCTATTTGATGCTATAGAGTAATATAGGGGAGAATTTCTTGCATGTTTTGAATGCATACGTAATGGCACTACATTTTTTCTCTGGATATTTGTGTTCCAGAAATTGTGAGTTTTCTTGCACAATACCCTTGTTGTATTTGTGACAACTTTGTGAGAGATAGGAAACTTGGTTAAGTTTTCTAATGGCTATGTCGTAGTGCATATGGGGAAGTCTTTGCTTAGACACTGTGAATTTGGAATTCTGTTATAATGACTTGTGGCACATTGGTGATTTTTTCTAGAATTTTCTAGACAGTTTTATTTGCCGAGTTTTTGCCCTTTTTTTAGCAGTTATGCTAAACGGAGAGAGTTTTTATAGTTTTTGACTATAACATTGAGTTATTCTCTGGAGAATTGGAGTTATAATTGAGATATAATTGAGATATATTATTTTGGAGAGATAATTGGAGGTATATATTATTTTGGAGTTATATTTGAGATATAATATAGGGAGTATATATTTTTGGCCATTTTTGATATTTGCCAATGTGGTATGAGCTATGTTTAGTTCAATTATTTTGCAGCCATCTTTGTTGCAAATGGAGACACATATTTGGAGATTATGGGGCAATATTTGGGAGTGTGTGAGTTAGATGCCTTGAGTGCACATTTTTTGGAGATATATTATTTGGAGCCTTGTTTTGTTCCACACGGAGTTATTGTGGAAATAGAGGTAAATATTTTGTATTTGCCGAAATAGAGGTGATTATTCTCTATTCTTGGAGTGGTGTCTTTTTTTTTCTACTGACATGTGGCTATTAGAGAAATAAGAGAATAATATAAGGGGGTTGGTTATTAACCAAATGGAGGAAATATTTCTATAACCGGAGTGGTGTTATTATTGATATGATGTCTCATAATGGAGTTGGAATTAATCTTGGGCGGGTGACCTTTTTTTTTTTTGTGGTTATGGAGTTTTTTTTTTTTGTTTTTTTTTTCGAGACAAGAGAAGATTTCTGTGGTTCTTTTTTTTTGATTTCGTGACTATTTAGAGGCGAATGGCATTACTGTATTAAGAGTCATATGGAGATGTGTGCATTTTTTCATGTTCACAAGTGTGTTATTCTTGGAGAAATATAATTTGGGGAAAAGTCATGTTGAGAGAATAAGTCTTCGAGACAAATTTTTGAACATATTAGTCATATCCTGGAGTTAATTCTGTGAAATGTGTCAGTTAGACCTTTTTTTTTCTTGAGAATCATGAGTTTCCAAACTTATGTGTCTGACTAGACAATTTTTGTGCTGTTGTTTGAGCATGCGTCCGCAGGTGATTTTTCTGCTGACAGGCGATGTGATGAGCCGTGTGCTGAGCGTGTGCTGATTCTTTTCTTCAGGGTGGTGATAGATCAGAATTTTGCAATATCTGGAAATGTTAGCTATAGCATTTCACGAAAGCGCATGTGTGAGAGTTTGCTTTCTGGCAAATTCCATAACTTTACATGGAGCATTTCTTGGGGAAAACGCGGGAGTTATGCATATTATACATGTATTATGTATTTTGTGATTGGGGAAATCTGCTTGTGATTATTCTTTTTTTTTTATTATTTTTCTTCCTTTTCCTATGAGAGATATGATTTGGGGATTGAGCTTAAGTAGCATTTCTTTTTTGGACGGGAGATTTGGTTTTACCGGGAGGTGTAATTTTTCGAGGGTTGCTATTTACGAAATGGGAGTTTGACATTAAGTCTCATTGTGATTAATTATTGAGCAGTAAAGAGGTTTTTGCTGTTAAAAGTAGGAGATTTTTGCTGATTTTGTGGGTTGTTTAGATGTCAGAACTTAAGAGAAAATTTTTTGGGTCTGGGTGTTACGTGATTCTTTTCTTTCTTGGGCTCGTTGCGAATTTTTTCTTTTTTTGTGTGTGAGCACATTCGAGTTCGAAATGTGAGTGCAGAATTCCGTGGAGTTGCTGTGATTTCTGAGTTGTGTGTGTGTGCTGATGTGCGAGTTTGGAGAATTGAGTTGGAGAACTTGATGTTTTTTTTCTTAGAGAGTTGTGATAATGACTTATCATTTTAGTAGTCATATTTAAGGGAGTTAATTGGGAGACGTTCAGTTAGTATTTCTGACCTTTTTGAGATCGTTGTTGATAGAAGTAGTATGTTTGGGTTAATTTTCTTAGATTGACCAAAGACTTGACTGACATACTAACGCCCAAAAGTCGTTCCTCGACTCCAGCGGAAGACGTCCACCAGCCGTGCAGAGAGGTTGCTGCCATGTTGCCCATGGTGATTACAAGTATTTCCATGATGGGTGTTCGAGAGAATTCTACAGCGTGTTTTTTGGGGATCTACAAGAAGCCGTGAGAGTCTTCTACGATGAGGGAGGCATTCCGTCTTCCTACAGTTGCTACAGTCTACTGTCTGTTCAGCTACTTGCAGACAAGCGAAGAGGGATATTCAAGAATCCTAATGCAGAAAATATGAGAGAAAATGCGTCTTGTGTTATTGGGAGATTAAAGCGTGATAAGACTTTATTTTATAATGCCAGAGACGTGCAGTTTTTCTTATTTTATTTTAAGCCGGCCAATGTTTTATATTGTATAAGCAATTTTGCTAGGCGGGAGCTAGCATATAGGTGCGAGGCCGAGCAATCTGTAAGACATAGGGTTTTTGATTAATTATATATTGTTCGTGCATTCTCTGTAACCTGTGGAATGTGAGGACAGGGCAGAGTAACGACCTGAGAATAGCTGATCAATGAGTTGCTAGGGGATGGCGTGGGAGATAAAAATGCTTAGTTCGTCGAGTCAATGTACGACAGTTTATGAACTCTTCCCAAAGTGCCTTTGTGAAACTAGATGCAGCTAGAACAACGAGGTGCTAGCGAACTGTGTGTTCGTATGTGCGTGTGCGCCTCTCTTTCTGTAAAAGCGTTCATACCCAAACCTATGGGAGGGATTTTGACAGAGGGCTTCGAGTCATAGGCAAAGATGCCGTGGCTTTCGCCGGGGGGAGTTTTTTTGTGGACAAAGTGTTTAGTGGCCCGGTTGGGAATGGGTAAGTGTTACCTTTACTTTAGCCAAAGGGGTGGCTTGTTTGATATCTTGTAAGATGTTCCATTTTATTAACTTTGTCTTTAAACTTGTGTGTGAACTTACCGGAATGTGGGTTCTGTATCTTTGGCAGACGGTTCTGGATTTCGGTGGGACAGAGTTCCCAGGGAAAGGTGTGACCTTTTTGGGTGACTTGACAATGAGTTGTTTTAAGTTAGTCTGTAAGACTGGATTACTTAGTTAATCGACTTAGTTGTTATTGTAAATAAACGTTATGTTATGATGCAACTCTCTCATTTTCATTACTGTTAGAATGGAGAGAGAGAGGAGGAGAGAGAGAGAGATGGGGTGATTGCCGGGAGAGAGAGAGAGAGATGGGGTGATTGCCGAGAGAGAGAGAGAGAGCCTGTCTGTATAATGGAGTTATGGGGTCTGCCTTCCGTTTCGTCCACGCTTACCTTATAAATACATGGAGGTTTTCCCCATGTTATATATATATATATATATATATATATATATATATATATATATATATATATATATATATATATATATATATATATATATATATATGCAATCTGTACAGTTTGTCCATAAAGTCTCTTTACAATTTTAAAAAAAATATATTACAAAAAGTTATTGAATAAGATATGTTAATCAAATTTGTTCTATGCACTCAACAGTTATCAAAGTCTTTGCTCACATTGCATTTGTGTATTTCAGGTACACAGTTAATGAAAGAGGTACTGTTAAACGAACCCCTAAAAAATGGTTACTCGTCAAGAAAAGGCACAATGTGCGTCATGGTTTACTGAAACAAAACTGGATACGCAGACTCAGTGAAACTACAATACTAAGTATGGAAGAGATCCACTGTCACGTCCGTCAATTCATGAATAGCACAAGATATTTATGGAGAAAGGGACAGTGTTGGATAAAAGGAGGAGTGGACGACCATGACCTGAGAAAAGCATCGTTCTTGTAACACCAGCCTTTGATTGTTAGCCTGCTGTTACACCTACTACGTTCAACATTGCACAAAGTCAACTCATACTGGACTCGGGCCAAGATGAAAAGAGTTTGCTGGAAGGAATATACTCAGATGAAACGTTCCTCTACCGAGTTTGTCTTAGTGATGAGGCAGCCTTTCATGTTTCATGGAAAATTAACCCGAGATGTGAGAATCCGGGGATCAAAACATTCCCAAGTAAGTAAGGAACTTTCTCGAGGTAGTCCAAAGGTGAAGGTGTGACGTGGGATCATGTACAATCGAATCATTGGTTCATTTTTCTTCAACGAGACATCAGTTCCTGCAGAGGTTTACCTTGACCATTTGACTGAATATGTGGCACCACAATTTGATGACCTTCAACCAACCATCATTTCTCAGCAAGATGGTGCACAACCACATAGAGGACTGCATATTCGTGGGTTCCTAAACAAACGTTTCTAGGCCGGTAGATTAGAAGGGATTCCCTGGCCACCTCCTTCACTACATATCGAACAATGATTAGGGGCATCACTGATCTCAAGCGAAAGATCACTGATGTCGTTGTCACCTTTGATGGGACTGTGCTACAGTGAACATGGCAAGAAATCTTTACGTTAATATAAAAATCAAAATTTCTCGCGGTCGGGAAGAGAGAGAGAGAGAGAGAGAGAGACCAAAAACTGAACCTGATCGCAGCGGTTCCAAGAATGACAACCAACTCAAGCTGTCCCTAATATCAGAATGACCCTCTCTTCTATGGGAACTACTGATCAAAAAGATGCTAAATGGATGACGTCAAAACCTTTTAGGGCCAGGTTTTCTGTAAAAGAGGAAAAGATAACATTATGATTATTAATAACTATTAACATTAAATGATTTTCAGAACATAAAATTCTCTTAACATGAGAGAAATTATTTTAAACGATTATCGCAAACGAACGGTGACGTCACAGCCAGTTTTGGGTTCGATACCCTCATCTTCATCTATTAATTTACCGTTACTTACAAGTCAACAAATTCTCTTTTTTGACAAATCAAGAGAGAGAAGAGTTAATTTACCAGTAATATGAAACAGTTTCATAATAAAAGAATCTCTAATTTACTAAAACTGAATTGACAAATATTCTCTCGTAAGGACACTATGTCCTCGCTATTGATCATACGTAAGTTAAATGTTTTGATGAAGCCACAGAACAATCGAGAAGCTATGACGAAATATTGCGCAATATTGGGCATTCATCAAGTGGTTACAAGTAAGACAAAAACGAACAATACCGTTTCAACACTAAGGACTCATGGGCTGATGTGTTGATGGCTACATCCGTTTCGCGAATGACGATCTCTCTTTTCATTCTATATTCTCTCTTAACTTTAAATGAATGCATTTGCGAATTCTGAACATACATTGTTTCAACATATTAACTCTTAGATAACGTTAATATGGAATCTGAACATATTACACACATTCTACAACATTACATATAATTACTGAGGGAAAGTTATATATATATATATATATATATATATATATACATATATATATATATATATATATATAATATATATATATGTATATATATATGTATATAAATAAATAAATATATATATATATATATATATATATATATATATATATATATATATATATATATATATATATATATATATATATCTATATATATATATATATATATATATATATATAAGTAGTGCATCACCTGAATCAAAAATTAAAAGGCCTTATTGAAATAAGTGACTGGAATAACAAACATAAAGATGATTGTGTAATAAACCTTTCAAGCAAAGAACTGAACCAGAATCTTAAATGTGCTTTAGGTTATGGTTTATCGCATGCAATTAGTGATGAATTTTCGTGCACAAACATCATTTCAGAAATATCCAAACTGGAAAAGATAAGCACAAATATATCACCTTTAATCAATTTAATTAAAGGTCTTTTTTTCGGATTATTTCAAATACCCAGTAAAATTGTTAATTTCCCGAAAAGGTTTTTAGATGCAATTCAAGAAACGAAGAGAGATAAAAGTTTGTATATTACTAAAGCTCACAAATACAGTTGTTTTGTGTTAATGGATAAAATTAGTTATGTGGAAATTATGGAAAACTTATTATCTGCCTCTAGTACTTACAAAAAGTTATGGAAAGGCCCATAAGCTGTCATAAAAAGTTTCAATTCTAAAATAAAAGCTATACTAAAGGAATTCATTTCAATAAAAGAGAACGTGACGATAGGTCCATCTTCATCTTACATATACGGATTAATCAAGACCCATAAAAGACATTTTCCTATTCGTCCCATAATCATTTCAACCGGTTCTATTAGCTATAAACTCTCTTAATATCTAGTTAAATTACTATTCACCTTATCCCGGGTACTATTTCAAATCCCCTTTTACAAAACTCTGTTGATTTCTGTGCTAGACACTCCCATATTGAATTATCCAGTACTGACAAATTAACCAGTTTTGATGTAGCATCTTTATTTACTAAAGTTCTGACTGACGACTTACTTCAATATTTATCACAACATTTGGACTTGTATAATCTAGAATTAACTACGAACGTCATTATCAATTTGGTATCCCTTTGTATAAGAAATTGTAAATTCACTTTCACTGGTAATTTTTATGAAACAAATATTTGGTATGGCTATGGGCAACCCTCTTTCGCCAAATTTGTCTAATATTTACATGGAGTTCTTTGAGTCTAGACTTATTCCAAGAAAGATTTATTCTCTAAGGTGTTTCGGGTTAGATATGTATAAGCCTGTTTTTGTATTGTAAAAGAAAATGTAAATCTTCCTGATTTATTGCGTACAATTAATAATCTTGTACCAACCATAACATTCACAATAGAATATGAAGAAAATAATTATACACCATTTTTGGATGTCTTAGTTATTAGAAATGACACCAAGTATATAGGAAACCCACGAATAATTTGTCATATATCCAATTTTACTCTAACCATGTTAAACAAATTAAGGTGTCAACATTTTCTAGTATGTATCTTATAGCTCTTAGAATTTGTAATTCTGATCTTTTGGGAGAGGTGTCTAAAATTATTGATGAAATAGGAGGTTCATTTTGTTGCCTTCCATATTTTTTGGAACTTTGTTAACAAAGAACTTAAAAATATTCTCTGTGTACCATTTCATCCTAACTTCATTCCTGATGCATACATTTTAAAAACTATTGATATTAACTGAGTATTTAGATATAATAAGATTTTCAGAAATAAACTGATGAAGAATAACCTGTCAAATTCAAACAATATTGTATACAGTATTCCTAGTAAAGAAAGTAACAAAATTTATATAGGGCAAACGTACAAAGATCTAAAAGGGTGGTGCTCTCAGCACAAATATGCTATATGAAGAGGCTTAACGAATAATGGCATTGCTGATCATTGGCTAAAGACAGGCCAAACTATTAACTAGGATAATTCCTCGATAATCTTCAGGGTCAAAGATCACCGCTAAAGGAATCTGCTGGAACCCATTTTTATTGAAGCCATGTCAACTAGGAATTTAAATCTCCATCCTGGATTGTCCCTTGATCCTCTCTCCTTGTCCCTTGTGCTTAAAGAACATGCCACCCAGATCAACAAACTATAACCGCAACCCCCCCTTTCTGTTTTTGTATATAAAGGTCTGTCAACTTCTATTATATTCAATGTGAACTTGCAAATGTAGAATATACTACGAAAGTACTTGTTCAAAGTCCCCAATTTTTCAATCACCTTTCTACCGTGGATTTAAAGTTATTCCCAAGCACATGTTCCTTAGTCTACATTGGTTATACATACATACATACATACAACATACATACATGAATATAATATATATATATATATATTATATAGAATATATATATATATAATATATATATATATATATATTTAGATAAGATGTAATATATATATCATATATAGAATACTATTATTAATATATTAATATAATATATATATAATTATATATATATATACATTATATATATATAATATATAATATATATACTATATATATATATATATAACATATATTACATAATTATAACATATATATATTATAATTATTATAGATATATATATATATTTATATATATATCTATATAAATAATATACATATTATATATTATATATATATTATATATATAGTATATATTTTATATATTCTATTTATATAATATATAATATAATAATATAGTAATAGGCATTCTTCTTACATTTGTATTTAACATTTTTCTATTTTGAACCATGAGGGAAATGAAAAGAAAGATGGGAGAAATACAGGAACCAATTTTTGGACACACGTACAAGTCAAAAGCATTGTTGTGACTCCTGAGATATATTGACTCATTGTTTATTCCCTTTTGTTCCCCTTTTGCTATAACGATGTCTCAGGTACGGAAACATGGACATGTCATGAGCCATCAGTGAAAATGTCTTTTAAATGTCCTGTCAATTTTGATTTATTACCTATCACACACTTGTCCCATCTCCAAATAAGACACCGGCCTTAAGCCAATAACGACTAGCCATTTTGAGAAAGGTAGAAGACTCTGAGACTACGCCCTCTTGACATCATTGTTCGAATTCCAAATCCAATAATACAAAAGTCTTTTGAAGGGATCGTGCCCCTAAAATTCGTTAAGTTTCACACCCTCGTACATGTGGTCTCCTTGACCTGACCTAACACCCATATCCTTGTTTTCGTAGTACGTCGCCCCAGCAGCTCCGCCTCTGAGCTAAACCCTTTTACCATCTCTTTTTATTCTCCCATCCATACCCTTCTCTTCCAGCTTTCATTGACCTTTTCAGGTACCTACCAGGTTTGTATGACCCTCACATCCCACCTGGAAACTGTGACCTTGAAGTACCTGAGAGCTGCCTGACGTGGAGCGCTCGTCCATTTTGTTCCTTGGTGAAGAACTGCAAGTAATTACTTCCTTCCTCCGACACCCTAACTCAACTATGCACGTCTTGTCCACGGACAAAGGTATTTGAATTGAAAGTTGATTGTCAGCCTTCACCTACTAATCCTTGCCCTCATTCCTTGTTCCAACTGTTCTCCTATTCCCATGGTCCTATCACTTTGTCGCCTTCAAAGACTCCAGTGATATTTAACCGTGCAATTGTGAAATTTGCGAATTCATTGCGAAAATATTCTTAGGATCTATGATGGTCATGTTTACAGCAATCGTGTAATTTAGCACTCTATTCTATATGTGATATATCTCATATTTTGCATATTTCATTTAAGCATTAATCAGTTATAAGAGCTTTCCTGTTATCTGCTTTGCAGATTAGTGTAGACTTCCCCATTGTGTGCCGTCTTCTGTAGTTCAACAGTGCCATTCAACATTTACTGCTAGCACCTTTTCTTTGGGATAATAGTCATGAGGTCTGAGTAGGAAGAATCCTTGCTTACAGTGTTCCACTTTCTGTGTTTTAGTTTTAAGAGTTCTGACGTTGTTCCGTGCACCATTTTTACACACTGGATTTAGTGTTTTTGTTTGCAACCCAGCGGTACATTTGTTCTTGATTTTATACATACAATAGTGAATTATATTAATGAGTGTACATAATATGTTTACCTTGAATCCGTTTTTGAAAGTAATTTGTTGATATTTACTAAAGATACATATTTTATTTTCTGCTCACATGAGGTAGGCCACCCTTACTCAGTTGCCATTTCCAAAAGAATTTTAAAGTAGAGCCAGTTTTTCCAGATTTTCCAAAATCACCTGTAAAACTATTTGTTCTTGGAATTCGTATCCGTTTTTTCACTGAGAATTGGTTATAAGCAGCGTACAATAGTTCAGCCTATTCAATATCTAAATATCTAGTTACTTTACCTAATGAATTTGCTTATAACCAAATCTCACTGAAAAATGGATACAAGTTCAAAGATGGTGATCTACATATGATCAGTTTTGATGTGGAATCACTCTTTACAAATGTTCCTTGAAATGAAACTATTAAGATTATTTTAGATAACATTTTTTACGATGATCGCATAACTTTTCATGGTATTAACAGACAACTCTTCAAGACGCTTCTTGAGCTTGCTGTGCAAGACTCTATGTTTATTTTCAACGGTCAACTTTTCCCGCAGGTTGATGGAGTTGCTATGGGTCCCCCTTTGGCACCTGTTTTTGCTAACATTTTTATGTCTTCTTTAGAAAAAACTTTTTAAGTGACTGCCCAGATGTGTGTAAACCCGCATACTATTAACGATATGTCAATGACACTTTTATGTTAGTCAAAGAACCTTGGCAAAATGAGATGTTCCAAGATCATATCAACATAATGAAATTTACTATGGAACAACTATCTGCCTTTCTTAGACATTGCAGTCAGTAGAGATAATGTCGGTGAATAAGAAAAAAATTGTACACTGGACTTGCCAATAATTTTTATAGCTCATGTTTTAAGAATTTACAAGGCTATCCGCTACTTTCCAAGCTGGTCTCTTTTTCACAATGAAATAGAGTCTTTAATAAGTTTCTTATCACAGAACTCATATCCAGACAATTTGGTTTACAAAATTATTAAAAGGCTGCTTTCACAAAAATTTTTTTAAGCCGACTCCCTCTTACAATGTAGAAAAGAGAAAACTATTCGCTACCATCCTTATTATCACAGAATAGTTCTTATGTAAAGTGAAACACATTATTAACTAGAGTTTGGCTACGTTCATATGCATCTTATCCCTATCAATCCTCTTAAGACTTGCTCATTTTCATCCACAAAGACAAACTGCCGACCTTCGGGAGATCGAACATTATATACAAATTTAAGTGCCTGGGATGTCCCGGTATTTATGTTGGTTCTTGCCGAACGTTGTTGCAGATGAGATATTACAGTCACATGGGATATAGTTTTAGAACGGGACAGAGAATTAGCAAACCAGAATTCTCTAATATTAGGAACCATTCGTCCATATGCAGGATTCAAGCCGATAAGAAACATTTTGCTATTATTGGTGGTACAAGCCACAGTAACTACCTCACCACCCTTGAGTCTTTATACATTAAACGGCTGGTTCCTTCTTTAAACTCCAACGTGTCTGCTGCTCCTCTTGTGACTTTTTCTTTTTAAAGTAAAGTTAATTCTTAAGTTTTTTATTTAAATTTTAAATGTTTTTTTTTATTTTCCTGTCATTTGTGATATTTTTAATGAGTATGCTTTAATTTTATAGACTGACGATGCACTGAGTTTATGTGCGAAACTTTTCTCCTTGTAATAAACCATGGATTTTATGATGTTTTTTATGGACCCTGCTGATTACCGATATATATATATATATATATATATATATATATATGATATAATATATATATATATATATATATATATATATATATATATATATATATATATATTTATATATATATATGTATATGTATATGTATATGTTATATGTATATGTAAATGAATAATGTTCATTGGACACTATCATCCTCTTTTCTCCTGTGTAAATGTAAGAAACTGTTAAAACTCATATTAGTTAAACTGTGGTAGAAATAAAGCAATACACATTTTCAGTTTTATTGTAACGTTTAAAAGCTGAATCTTTATTTTTATAACCTATCAAAGAAACAGAATTTTGTCATTTGCTGCTTGCAATTGCTTTCTGAGAGGAAGTAAGTTTAATGATGTTTGCTCTCAACACCTGCCTCAGGGAGACACTTTCATTAGGAGAAATTTCGTCATTTTCTTCAGTGCGCGGATAATGGAATTGAGAAGAGTTTCAGCGGTTAAAATTACAGCTATGTATCTTATTTGTATTCTGTTTTCAGATCAGCTTTTCATTGTTTATTTCTTTGGATATATTAGTTAATTCTATCAATACTACCTAGATAAGTAGTCAAAGAAGAGATAAACCAGCAGTAGTAGTAGTAGTGGAAATAATTGTAATAGTAAATTTCTTTTCGATCACATTAACGACTGAGGTTTATATAAAAAACTAGCTCTGTTAATAATATTAGAGCATAAGCATACTGATATAATCTTCATAGAATTAAGAATGTATTAACACTAATTGTAAAGTGTACATTTGCTTTATTGCAAGTCTGAACAGCATAAATATATAAAAATGACACAGTAATGTAATGAAAGCGTAACTAGAAATCATTCAAAGTAAATTAAACTGAGATTCCAAAACAAAAAAAAACCACATCCTTACTGTACTTACTTCGAAATAGTTTGTTCATACCATTAATCAAATATTTATGTTACAACCACATCACAGAACTGCATTACAGAAGAACGAAACCCCATTGTCCCACTATATAGGTTTAATGGCTGTTCAAAGCCACTTACAGGTAATACAAAATCAATTTGAAACACTTCAAATAAATCATTGATATAGTCGGCGAAAATAAGATAACAGGAACCGCCAGATACCCAACGCTTCCTGCACCCCCCCCCCCCCCCCACCAAAAAAAAAAACGTAACTATGCAAGAGATATACTTCTGATACCAAAAATACATGAGGTTTTGTACTTGGGCATTTTCCTCGTCAAGGCAGCCTAGTCATAAAAAGTAGCAAACATTGTAAAAATAGGAACTCTATGTGTTGTGTAAAGCATTCAACAGTTGAGAAAAAAAAGGAGACCTTGAATTCCTTGATATCTTTCTAGATTCTTCTGCAAATAACTTTTTTAGCCTCCCTCAAATATCAGTTGCCTAATGAAAGTCTACAACTATAATTAATTCTCTGTGGTATCAACACTTGAGGGAACATAAAGTGGCATTATTACTATTACCGTGGCATTTAATATTTTAATAAAGGTAAACATCTAATTTTTCTTTTTCTCTGTCTGTCTGTCTGTCTCTCATCATATATATATATATATATATATATATATATATATATATATATATATATATATATATATATATATATATATGTATATATATATATATATATATATATATATATATATATATATATATATATATATATATATATATATATATATATATATATATAAATATATACATATGTGTGTGTGTGTCTGGGGTTAATTCTTTTTTGACTGACATACTGAAACACACCATAAACGTCATTCCCCAACGCTAGCAAGACGCCTACCAGCCGTTGCAGAGATGTTGTCGTTGTATTCCCACATACGAGAGTTTCTATGAGTCTACGGGGTTCTACAGCGCTTTTGGACTACAGGAGCCATCAGATGTCTTCTGCAGGGAGACGTATCGCCTTGCTACAGCGTGTTTCGCGAGTCTGTGCAGTTGCAGTTGCAGACAAAAAGGGAGATTCGAGAATCCAAGATGGAGAAAAGTTTCTACACCCAATTGTCATTATAGCCCTGGTTGAGGCTTTTCGAGATGATGTGTGATAGACATTACGTTGTGCTGCCAGAGACGTGCAGTTATTATTATATTTTATGTTTAATGAGCTGGCCAATGTGTTTTATTTTATGTATATGAGCTGTTT
>NC_087214.1:59748662-59751162 GCF_015104395.2 Macrobrachium nipponense | reverse complement strand
TCAGAAAGCCAGTAAAACCGTATCTTCTGTTATGCTGTAATAACTGAATTAACCCTTTTTTACTCAGTTTTCCTCTATTGGCAATCATCGAAAAAGTTGAGCATTAATTCGGAATCTCATCATTTCCAGTGTTCCTCTCCAGAAAATGATGCAGTTTATTGCACAAAGTCGTCTTGAATCTGAAAAGAATAATTTTTTATTCGGAGGAAATCTTTATTTTACAATTCAATTAACTATAGAAGTATAACCTAATTTTCACAATATGCTCCAGTAAAGGTAGCGAATGCTGAAATGAGATTTTATTGAAAGGCTTAAATCAACATTTACATTGTTAGTCAACAGTGTGCAAGAGACCGCTGTTCGTCCTTTCAAAAGATAATTTACTAACGAGCTTTTTCTCCTTCGTTTTTCTTTCCGCAGCTTTCCGCTCCTAAACTACGCTGAAACCAATAAAAAAAATATTGGTAGTGATGATAAGGAAGATTTATATTAGTTTAGTTTAGAATTTTTAACAGTGCATATAACCCAGCACTTGGCTGCAACGTTTTGTTTGATTGAAGAATACTTTATGGAAAGTTCCTCCTTCAACGTTTTCTAATTGATAGTTAAACTGGGTTTCTGTTTAACTGATTTTGATGGTTATCGCCAATAGCGACCTCTGTGGTTTTACCCAGTCTCGTTCGTTGTTCTTTATTTGACATTTAACAGACTAACATTTATATACTAACACCGGTAAAGATTAAAAGCCCAGTGCTGCCTCTAGCACCAAGCGTGACCTTTTACAAGACTAAAAATTTATGTTAGTTTGAGTTTAATTTCCGTAAATATAAAAATACACAACATTTACATTCCCAGACGTCTGATTTTACCACTTTACGGATTTATAGATCCTGGGTGTAACCCAACAACAACCAGTTAATTTTATGTTCTGGACAATTCTTTCGACCAAGTGATTTAACTTTCCATAGACTGATGATGGCGACTTTGACAATCATGCATAAGGTTCGATTTCAGTATAGGTGCTCCATATCATTAGCAGCGGAAGCCCCTTTTGGGTTAGTGTGTGGTACTCCTTCCGTTCTAATGGCTGAATCCCAATTTTGTTTGCAGTACAATGGAACTTCAAGGCACATTATCCTGAGATTCAATCGGACCTTTTTGCACAATAAAATTCCCAATGTCATACCCAAGAACCATTTCAAATAGAAAATGTGTAGTATGTACACACTTGTGACTCCCAAGAGCCGTTAGTGAGAATCTGGTGTTGTTGGAGAGTAGCATGGCACAATCTACCTGAATTGTAGGACTGATTTCTTGAAAAAAAAGCGAAAATTCCACTAATATGACCTTTATATTCTCAGGCTATAACCTGTATGGCAAGCTTTTTTTTTTTTTTTTTTTTTTTTTTTTTTTTTTTTTTTTTTTTACTATTTCTTAGCAGCGCTATCACCTCTAAGCATCAGAAAACTTACTTTTCTTTTAACTTTGTGCCTTGATCACCAGTCTTATTTTTCCGATCCCTCTTATTCTCCATTCAAAATGAATTAAAAAAATAATGAATTGATATAGAATATGGAGAATAACTTATATAATTTTTACGCACTAATAAAAAAAATGTTTGCTGAGATAGACACATTGCTCATTCTTCTCAGACTCCTCACAAACTGGGGATGGAAGGCCTGGAATATATCCTTCAAGGGGCGAACTTGATTAAATCGGTATCTTCTTCGGAACCAATTTCGGGAAAACTGAATTTCCGAGGAGCGTAGGGCATTATCCAGCGAATGGAATTTCACTGGAAACCAATAAACCAAAATACTTCTTTTCGAGAGGTTACAAAATCTATTTTGTATAGCGAAGAAGAATAAACTTCTTGGGCTGATGGATAACTAAGAATAAAGACTCATTTTTCAAAGAACTTGTAGTACTTGTTCCTTGCGTGTTTCTTCATTCTGAGAGGACATCCTCAGCCAACTGCAGATGCCACTCATCAAAACTGAGGTGAGAGAGTATAATATATTGGTGAGTCGAGATAAAGTTTGTTTGGAAGTTGACAGTTAGTTTTCAAGGAAATAGAGTGAGGAGATATCTCTATAACTGGAGAGTTTCTAGGTTGGTGATTTACAAACTGATTCAAGGTCACTTGTTGGTAAGGTAAAGTGCTTATGCATAAAATAGTGTGGAATTATTACAGTAACGTTTTCTGAAGGTTGTTGTCAAGGTTACTCTTAATTTCTACGCATTGTATACCATAAAGTAAGGTGAAAGGGAGTCTGATATAAACCGTTCCTCATGACATCAGCTGAACTGGAATATGACTTTATTTTTTTTTTTTTTTTTTTTTTTTTTACGTTGAGTTTTCATTCTAACGCTGTGTTGAAATTATACCCCCTACAAAGCCCCAGATGAAAAGTCTCATAAAAACTCTGGAACAATTTGTCCCTCGATAAAGAAAACAGGTGGTAAGTACAACTATCAACACTGATTACTCTTGTAAGGC
>NC_087214.1:59741162-59743662 GCF_015104395.2 Macrobrachium nipponense | reverse complement strand
AATGCACTATTTATCCATCTGAGAGAAAACTCTCATTGTATAAATTGGGGCGATAGCTCTATAATTGCTAGGTCTAATGATTATGTTTAAAGAAATTTACTGGAATCAGCAATTATACAAATCACTAATAAAAAACCTAAATCTTAGTCTAGGATTATACCATTTGGACCCATATATTTGCTAATTGTTTATGAAGGACTTTGAAATAAATGAATTAACTACTAATTAATTAGTCCCACATGTTTTTAGTTATTATTATCATTCTCTGTCTGTCTGTCTGTCTGTCTGTCTGTCTGTCCGTCTGTCTCTTGCTCGCTATATTTATATCTTATTTTCGTTTCTCACTCATTGTTTGAGTTTTTTGTGAATTTCATGGTACTAATACAAATTATATTGCTTTTTCGAATTAAATTGCCTTTGATCGCACCCCTCCTAAATCCTTAATCTATCCTTAGGGAATTTACTAAATTTGTACTGTCTGGTTTTAAAAATGTATTGTTGTCTGACTAAATTACCTGTGACCACATGTGGTGGCTTCTTATAAATCTCTAATCTAGCCCCCAGGCGTTTTTTTGTTTCTTTAAAGTGAATTAACCTTTTGTTAATCCTGTATTCTCCGTTGGTATATGCTTACCTCTACTGTTTCTCTTGTTCTGATCAGTTTTGCCTTAAGTAAAGGGTTGTTAAGACCGAAAGATCTCGGCAGTTCTCGTCTTTTCATTTTCCTCCGTGGCATTACTTTTATACATAGCATCACTTTTACATATCCTGGGATCAGTGGTGATATATATATATATATTATATAAAATATATATATTATATATATATATATCTATATATATAGTTTTTGAGTATATATACATATATATATATATAGAGAGAGAGAGAGAAGAGACGAGAGAGAGAGATGAGAGGATTGAAGAGAGAGGAGAGAGAGTGAGAGAGAGAGAGAGAGAGAGAGATATATATATATATATATATATATATATATATATATATATATATATATATATATATATAATAGGGATATATATATATATATATATATATAGATATATATATATATATATATATATATATATATATATAGATAGATAGATAATAGATAGATATATATATAGATGAATATATATATATATATATATATATTTATATATATATATATATATATATATATATATATATATCTATCTATCATCATATATATATATATATATATATATATATATATATATATATATATATATATATATATATATATATATAGGAGCAAAACCCCGGAAAGAATATGAAAAATTGGCCTTTCGACTTCTCATCCTTTACTAAACAGACTGATATAAATATGAATGTAAGTTTACAAAGAAAGCTGGTATAAATGACAGATAGGATTATAAAGGAAAATATGTACCTGGAATCCAGTACACCTGGAGAATTAATAAACCTACCTAACACAGGGGTATAATTTAAAAGTTTTGCAAAAGATTAAGTCCAACCAATCTGAAGCAGGGACAGGGCAATTGAAAGTTTATACGGGGCGTTGTTACTGACCACAAAAGCTGTTCTAAAAATAAAATTAATTAAATCTCATTTTTCTAAATAATAACAATTTTCCTCTCGCAAAGTGGAAAAATTTACAAAACATATTATAGCAAACATCCTTCACATATATTAGATATTTGCTATATTAAAGTGAAAGTTATATGGTGTAAAAAACTTCTAAAAACATTCTTTACTTGTCTTATTTAAGCAATGTTGAATGCTAACATAAAATGGAAAGCAACAACACAATATATAAAATTCCATATTTGGAATACCCCTTATTTAATATCGGCCAATCTAGCAAGGATTTACAAGTAAGAATTAAACAGCAAAACTATTTTGCCAAAACTGGGCAAAAATCCAATGCAATATTCATTCATTTGAGTGAAAACGGTCATAGGAATAAATTGGAGTGGCAGTTCAGTAATCACTAGATCAAAAGGTGTCTTTGCACGAAATTGTTTAGAATGCTCAATTATACAAATTATTTCCAACTGTAACTTTAACTTTAGCTCTGGCTTGTAATATTTTAGAGACCCTTGTATAAATCACTTGTTTGAGAATGATCTTAAAGATAAAATCACTGACTGAATAAAAATTATTCACCTGAAAGATATTTTCATTGATTCTCTACATTTAATGTGTGTTTTGTAAAAAATTTATTTTGCGAGAAAAAAAAAAGTATTATTTAGCAATTGGACATTTTTATTGTATTTTTGTTAAATTTTTTGTGGTCAGTCACTGTCCTGTATAATCTTTTAATTATCTTATCCCTGCTTCGGAGCAGCTGGACTAAATCTTTTGTATACCTCTTAAATTGTACCCCTATTTTGGGTAGGCCTAATAATTCTCCAGGTTTGTTGGATTCCAGGACCATACTTCCCTTTATAATCCCTATCTGCTTTAGTAAAGGCCTTTTTTCGTGGTTTTGCCTTTATTTACATATTCATCACGTTACAAA
>NC_087214.1:59666162-59736162 GCF_015104395.2 Macrobrachium nipponense | reverse complement strand
CTCCCTTTCATGTCTTGTGACTTCTCTTTCTTCCTTTATTCTTTCTCTTTCCTCTTCTGCTGCTTTTTCTTCTTCACTTTCTCTTCTTTCTTGTTTTTCCTTGTCTATTCTCTATCTTTCAGCCTGCATTTTTAGCACAATCAAATTCTATTCTGCTTAAACGCGTCTAAGCTCTAACTCACTTTTCTCTTTCTTTTGCTATTGCTTATTTATAAGATCAGCACGTGCTGCATTCAACAACTCTTGAGCTAATTCTAACTCAACTTCATCAGTTATTCTACCAGAGTCTATCAATAATTCCATAGCAATACATCTTATTTGTGCCTTTACCATACTAGTAGACACATAACCACCACATGCCAATGCTAAAGCGCTCCACTGTGCCTTAGTCAAATGGTTTCATATACCACTTGAATGTAAGGGGCTGCTAAAAATTCCTGAACATTGAACTGAGCAATTCAACACAATAAATGCAAAAAAATAACTATATGGTCACTCTCCTAACAAAATATATCCCTAACACCACCAGTATAAGCTAGAATGATGACGTCATCTGTTTTCCGGGTCTCTGGGCACCATTAATACTTGTGACGAAGTGCCAAGTATCTGGTTACTACACTTACCGATCATAAGATAGTTACCTCAAACAGCCAGACACCTGAACCTTAATTACAAATAAAATACGACTGAATACTCTAAAGGCAACGGTGATCCCTTAAAAGCTTATTAATTACTCAAAAATTCAGACTAAGTTCATTAAAACAGGTGTGAGGTAATCATATAAGTAATTAAAATTAATTAAAAGGCATCACTCAATCAACAACTTTTAAAAGCTTAAGTATCCTTGGTTCTAACTCACTTCAACAAAGCTGAAGGAAAACAGCTCAATTATTGCTCTATATTTCTACCAAAACAAAATTAAATATACTGGTGAAGAAGAAGAAAAAACTCATAAAAATCTTAAATACAAAATATTTATTATTAAATTCAAAATATATAAGTGAAATTCACAATATCTGGGAAATTTGTTGTTACTTGAAAACAAAACAGTGTTTAATTCATTATTGAGTTAATTAATAACTAAAATTTGAAAATTAATTCACAAGTGTCAATAAAACACAATAAAACTTGAAAAGAATTCTATGTAAAGGCAAAGTAATTCACAAGTGTTAAATTCAATTAAATAGGCAATGATAAATTAATGAAAACAATTAAGTTAATCAAACAAATTGTGGATGCAAAACAAAACACGCAATGCATAAGGATATCAAATTCACCACCAAAATGTGAAAAATAAGAAATAGTAACAAAGAATAAAAAAAAAACACTCCAAAATAATTAACGACAAAATGTAAAAATTTGCAATGTGTAAAAAATTAACTAGTTTCACCAAACTACTGTAAATATGTTTTTAAGTTGCAACTTAAAACTTGTAATAACACATTACCTTGGTACCAATTATGTTTCTGCTGCAGCTAGCTCCAAAAATTCACCATATTCCAAAAAATTCATCAAAGTACTCAAAAAGGTGGTGCCGTTACACACTTGCACAATGTCTGCTCAGATTCCACAATAAGCACTAAGCAATATTAAATAACTCTAAGAAATACCAAATCTAAAATTTATGAGCGACTGACTACTAAGTATAAAATCTTTACATTAATATGAAACCAAATTCTCTCATACTGAGAGAGAGGAGAGGAGAGAGGAGAGAGAGAGAAGAGAGAGAGATCGAGAGAGAGAGAGGAAGAGAGAGAGAGGAGAGAGAGAGAGAGAGGAGAGAGAGAGGCCTTTTGCACGCCCTTCTATTTATTCCAAGTCAGCCTCAGAATGACATAATTGCTCTCGCTTCATATGGAAACTGGTCAGTGGACCTTGGTCCTAAAATTTGGAGTGAACGAAAGACAGCTAATATTGCAAAGATTCTCTTTTAAAACGATAAATAGAGAGAAAGTGGGAATAGAATCATAAATAACATTTATTGTTTATACGATCTAGAACAATAAATGTCTTTTTAAAATAAAAGATATGATTATAGAATTTTCTCAAATCAAGTTTCATCATTTCCTTGAGTGACATCACAAACCTTTACACTTCAAAATTAAAGTACTTACAAGCCAACTAATTCTCTTTTGACAAATCAAGAGATATAAGAGTTAATTTATCAGTTATGTTTAATAGTTTTCAATAAAAAAAACATCTCTAACTACTTATATGAAATGAAAGGTATCAGTCGTATGTGAAACGTTTTAGCTAGAAACCTTTTAGAACGATCTTACAAAAAATAATGAAATCTTCACGTGGTTTCTCGACAAAGACACAAGTCAGAAACAAATCACGAGTTTCATAAGATTGACAGGATTCCAAAAGAAAATGGAGAACTCTGAGCTCCTCTTATCTTGAGTGATGACAGCAATATCCTGCTTCGAATGGACAATGCTAATTTTTCTCTTTTTCACACTCTACGTTATTCTTAACTTTTAAATACATTATGCGAAATCTGAACATACACTATTAGAACATATAAAAATATGGACTCTGAAAATATTGCAAACAATTTTACAACATTTCATACAGTTACAGAGAGGATGATATGCATTGTGAAAGCAACAGCATATAAGAATATATATATATATATATATATATATATATATATATATATATATATATATATATATATATATATATATATATATTCTTATGCTGTTGCTCTCATATAACTTCAACTCAGTAACTACATGAGTTCACGCTGGACGAGTGGCTTTCAAGTTCGGCTGCCAATCCAGTGGTCCAAAGTTCGATTCCTTGCTTTGCCAACGCGGAATCAGAGGAATTTATTTCTGGTGATACAAATTCCTTTCTCGATATAGTGTGGTTCGGATCCCACAATAAACTGTAGGTCCTTTTGCTAGGTGACCAATTGGTTCCTAGCCACGTAAAAATATCTAATTCTTCGGCCAGCCCTAGGAGAGCTGTTAATCAGCTCAGTGGTCTGGTTAAACTAAGATATATTTAACTCAACTTTTAAGTAACTGTGTGAAATGTTTTAAAAGTGTTTGCAACATTTTCAGATTTATAACTATTTTGCTTATTGTTAATATGTTCAGTAATGTGTGTTCAGAATTCACACAAAACATGATTTAAAGTATTAACATTAACGTAGAATGTGAACAGAGAGAGAAATTTGCTTGTTCGGAAGAGCAGGACTTGATATTCGGCACATGGAAGGGAACTATTTACCATTGTTTAACATTTTGGATTTGGTGATTTTGTTGTTTGTATTTATCCATTTTTCTTATTAGAGTGTATGCGCTTTTTATATATTCTCTGTGATTAATGTCTTGTTAGTGTTTGTGTAATCTTAGTATTTTCCACATTTTCCTATGCTTACATATCTTCTTCTTCTTCCCAGCTTGTTCCCATTTTTATATGGGGTCGCCGTTTTGGATGAGCCGTTTCCATCTATTTCTATCTTGCGCTTCTGCTTCATCAATTCCCTTCTCATGTAAGTCTCCTCTCACACAGTCCTTCCATCTCTTTCTTGGTCTCCCTCTTTTTCTTCTTCCTTGCACCTCCACCCCCATAGTATGTCTCCCAGCGTGGTCCTCATCTCTCCTCAACAGGTGTCCATACCATCTCAGCCTCCCCTCCTGCACTTTCTTTGATACTTCCACCACCTTAGTTGACCCCCTTATGTAGTCATTTCTGATCCTATCCACTCTTGTTACCCCAGACATACACCTAAGCATTCTCATTTCTGCCACATCCATCTTTTTCTGCTCTGCTTTTCTCATGCTTGCTGTTTCCGTACCATACAGCATTGCTGTTCTTACCACCGTCTTGTGAAATTTTCCTTTTAACCTAAGCGGCACTCTTTTGTCACAAAGAACTCCCGAGGCCGCTCTCCAGTTGTTCCAGCCTGCCTGTACCCGATGTTTTACTTCTTCTTCCATACTTCCTCCAGCGTTAACAAAAGATCCCAAATACTTAAACTTATCAACTCTCCTTATTTGCTCTCCACCAAGCTGAATACTTTCTCTATCATCCCCCTCAGTGGTGGTACACATATATTCTGTCTTGGATCTACTTATTCTCATTCCTCTGTCCTCCAGTACTTGTCTCCATCTTTCCAATTTCACTTCCAGATCTTCCCTGCTCTCTGCACACAGAACAATATCATCTGCATACAATATGTTCCATGGTACTGTCTCCCTTACTTCCTCTATTATAACATCCATCACTATGTTAAAGATAAATGGGCTCAGAGCCGACCCCTGGTGTAATCCTACTCTCACCTCAAAACCTTCTGTCTCCCCAACACTGCTCCTCACTCTGGTAAATACATTCCGGTACATCTCTTGTATCAATCGCACATACTTCTCTGGCACCATCTTCTCCCTCAGGCTCCTCCATACCTCTTGTCTCGGGACTCTGTCATAAGCCTTTTCAAGGTCAATGAATACCATATGTAGGTCCCTTTGTCTTTCCCCGAATTTCTCCATTATTTGCCTCAGACAAAATATACCATCTGTTGTTCCCCTTCCCTTCATAAATCCCATCTGCTCTTTACCTATTTGTACTTCTTCTCTCAGTCTAGCATCTATCATCCTTTCCAGTATCTTCAAAGTGTGGGACATCAATTTAATGCCCCTATAATTACCACACTCTTGGACATCGCCTTTCCCTTTAAAAATTGGGATCAATATACTCCCACGCCACTCATTTGGTATCTTTTCCTGTTCAAGGATCTTTATCATAAGATCGTACAGTATATCCACTCCTTCATCTCCTAATGCTTTCCATGCCTCTACCGGGATCATGTCTGGTCCGGTTGCCTTCCCATTCTTCATCTTCTTCAGTGCATTTAGTACCTCTTGCCTAGAAAACCTCATTGCCATGCCAATGTTCACTTGCCCATCCTCTCTTATTAGTCTATTATTTTCTTCATTTAACAACTGTTCGAAATATTCTTTCCATCTCTTCACAATGTCTTCCTCCTTTCTAAGCACTACACCCTCTTGATCCTTTATTTGTTTGATATGTGTTATATCTTTTGGTGCTCTTATTTCTAGCCTTTGATAGCTTGATCATCTTCTTTAATCCTTCCTTTGTCCCAGCTCATTATACACATCATCATACGACTTTGCTTTAGCTTGGGCTACCACCGTTTTTCACCACCTTGTTTTTCTCTCTGTACCTATTTCTGTCTTTCCACTGACTGTGACTCTTCCCATCTTTTCTTTGCCTCCTTCTTATCTTTTACTACTTTCTCAATGTCTTCATCCCACCATCAACTCTCATTTTCTTCCCATATGATACCAGATGTCTCTCCTAGCAGCTCCTTTCCATGCCTTCTTATTACTGCTGCATTTCGTGCCCACCATTCTTGAACATCTTCAATCCCTATATCAATATCCTCCAAAACCCTCCTCTTAAACTCTCTCTTCTTATCCCCTTCCTTCTGTAATTCGTACCATTTAATTTTCCTTATCCCTTTAGCTTTGGTTTTTTTCTTTCCCTTTTCAACTTCAAGTCCATACATAGCAGCCTGTGTTGGGGGGCTACATGGTCGCCTGGAATAACTTTGCAGTTCTTGACCTCCACCAGATTTATCCTTTTATACAAGAAAATAGTCTATCTGGGAGAATCTTCCCCCACTCCTATATGTTATTAGGTGTTCCCTTTTCTTCTCAAAGAATGTGTTTACTATTGCCATGTCGAATGACACAGCAAAGTCCACTACACTCTCTCCTTCTGGGTTTCTCTCCCCAATTCCATGGCCCCCATGCACCTGCCCAATCGCCTCATTTTCACTTCCGACATGGCCATTCAAATCTGCCCCAACTATCACCCTCTCATGCTCTTCCAGTTCTTGCATTATTCCATCCACGTCTCTCCAGAAATTTCCCTTCTCTTCTTCTGTGCAACCAACTTGTGGTGCATATGCGCTTATAATATTCAGAATCTCTCCTCCATAACATATCTTCAATCTGATGATACGGTCATTCTTTCTATGCACTTCTATTACAGAGTTCTTTAGTTCACTAGACAGTACTATGCCAACTCCATTTCTACCTTGTTTATTGGCTCCACTATAATATAGCTTATATCCACCTCCCAACTCTTTAGCTTTATTTCCTTTCCACCGCGTTTCTTGCACACACACAACATCTACTTTCTTTTCTCTCATCAAATCAGCCCGTTTCTCTACCTCTCCCAGTCATGGACCCAACATTTAGCTGACATACTCTGAACCCAATGTGAGCTCGCTTCTTTAGCTGCACCCGCTCCTGATGCAGTAGCCCTCGCCTTACCACAGAGTAGGGCGATGTCTCTGTGCGTCGTTTACGGAGTACGCCCTAGCATTACCTCTTTCCATATTTCAGCTCATTCCATTTTTGGTTTTGGCACAGATTTTACAGCCGGATGCCCTTCCTGACACCAACCCTCCCTATTTATCCGGGCTTGGGACCGGCACCCATAAGGACTTGGTTGCTCCCCCAGGTGGCTAGGTTCCCTATGCTTACATATGCATTCACAATTTGTTAGATTAAAGTAAGTGTTTTCATTAATTAATTATTACAAATTTAATTGACTTGAATATTTGAGAAATACTTTGCACATACCTAGAATTCTTTTTAATTGTTGTTTAACCCTTTGGTTTATTTGCATTTACTTAGAATTCTTTTTAGATTTTAATTGTTATTTAACAGTTTGAACTTTACTTGAATAATTTAATTCCATAATAAATTAATTTTCGTGATAAATATTTATTATTTAATTTTGTTTAGCAATTAATTCAAGAATTACATTAACCATTTTGTTGTGTTCAAGTAATAGGAAATTTCTCTGAGATGGTGAATTTCGCTTATAAATTTCATTATTTAATAATGAATTTTTTAATTTAAAATTTGTATGAGTATTTTTTTCCACCAGTATATTTAATTTTTTTAATGTAGAAACATTGAGTAGTAACTGAGATGTTTTCCTTCCATTTGATTGAAGTGAGTTAGAACCAGGAAATGCTTAAAGAAATGCTTAAAATTTTTTAAGTTGTTGATGGAGTGATACCCTGTAATTAATTTAATTTCATATATGACTACCTCACACATGTTTTAATGAACTTAGTCTGAGTTCTTGCATGATTAATAAGTTTTTTAAGGGCTCACTGTTGCCTTTAGAGTAATCAGTCGTATTTTCTCTGTAAAGATACAAGTGTCTGGCTGCTGTGAGGTAACAAATTTTAATTGGTAAGTGTAATGGCCAGACATTTGGAGGCTTCATCACATTATATATAAATATGTATGTATATATATATATATATATATATATATATATATATATATATATATATATATATATATATACATACATATATATATTGTAACGTGCATACAAGAGACGCATGTAAATTCCTCAGTCTTAATTAATCTCAATAAAATAATTACAATATTTTTCTCACCTATAGTCAAAGTAAGACCATGCAAGACGGCGTACAGAAGCCGCAGCTGTCCACTCCTTTCCTTATTAACAATTGGACACGGCAGCTTATCCAACTTCGCTCCCCTCCCTAAAAAAACTCCACCTGCCCTACAGCTAAATGACCGAATTGTCTTATTTTTCCACACCTGATGCTGTCCTGCGAATTTCTTTCCAGAAAACTGAAAACAACCCAAGGGGCCGGTGTTAAGATGCGGAAAACAGGAGACAAAAAGAGAGAGAGGAACAGAGCAGGGAACCCTCTCTCCAATCGTCATTCACTAGCAGACCTAGCACTTGGGGGAACAGATCCGGTGGGATGGATTTGCCCAATGACGCAAACCTAATCCCTGTCAGGGGTCGAGATCTTCTCCCCCTAAGCTCATTACCCCGCACTCGGCTACTCAAGACTACAATTGTCAAGACACAAGGTACGTTTGGATTTGAAATTTGCTCATGCACCATTCTTTCCCTTCCTTAATTATTGTCTGCTCTCATATATATAACTCAAATTCTCCTTTGGATCTCCTTCAGAGAAGAAGTGAAGTGAAGAAATTTATGACTTGTAACTTGAAGTGTTCATTTATAGTGTCAAATGACTTACATTATCTTCCTTACACAAATCCCAATTATATTAAACACGTTTTAGATCAATAATTACAGTGCATCGTTAATTTGCAAAATTAGGAGAATGCCAGACGTTGTGTACCTCACTCATGTTCCAAGGCGCCAAAGTGATCCATACAGCCCTCCATTTCCAAGTCCCAGAGTGGAGAACTGATGAGCTGCTGATAACAATTAATCTATGATTGGTGATCATTGACAAACTTCATTCCTTTTAAATCCAGGGTTCTTCATAAAAGGGGATTTACATTTTACTGGGGTTTTACAGTTACACTAATTAATTTGTTAATTTAACATAACTAAGTCCCACGGAGCTCTATATATATATTAATATATATTATATATATTATATATATATATATATATTATATAATAATAATTATATCTATATAATATATATATTATTATTATATAGATATGATATATATCTATAGGATTATATTCTATATATAGATATATATATATATATATACTATATATATAATATATATTAAATTAAAAGATAAATTTAAAAAGTGTAATTAGAAAATTTTATATTTATATAATTCTAAGAATTATCGATATAATATATTATATATTATATTATATATTATATATAATTATATATATATCATATAGATGATATCTATATCTTATCTATATATATCTCAAATATATATATATATAATACCTATATATATATATATAATAGGTCATAGATATATATAATATATATATATAGATATATATCTATAGATAATATATATCTATATGATCTATATAATTATCTATAAATCTTATAAATTATATATATAATATATATTATATATATATATAGAAATCTCTATCAGATTATTAGATGATGTATATATAATATATATATAATATATTATATAATATTATATATATAGATATAATAGATATCTATATAAACTATTTATCACATAATATATATAATCTAGATAATATATCTATCTATTCTATTATCTATATATATATCATTATATCTATATATATATATACAATATCTATATATATAATAGGACATATATAATTATATATATATATCTATATATATAGATATATCATATCTATATATTATATATTAATAATATTATATATAAATTATATATATATATTATAATAATAGTATATACATATCTATTATTAATATATATATATATTATATAATTATATTAGTATATATTTATATAATATATATTTTTAAAATTTTAAAAAATATATATATTATATACTACTATAATATATTTACATAATTGGTACCAAGGCAATGGTTATTTTATTTTCTACATGCTGATGTTCAATGAATTTTTAAAAATTTGCTTAATTTTTATGAATTATGCAATGTGTGGTTTTAATGTTAAACGAGTATATCTTAATATAACCTTGAGGATGCGACTATGAGTTGTGAAACGTCGGCAAAATAATTGACTTGAGTATGATGCCTTTCCTTATGGTTCCCCTTATTAATATATATATATATATATATATATTATTATATATATTTATTTAATATATATATATATATATATATATATGATTTATATATATATATATTAACTATATATATATATATATATATATAATATATAGAATATATACTATTTACTATATATATATTATATACATATATATAACATAAAGGGAACCATAAGGAAAGGCATCATACTCAGGTACAATTATTTGGTCGACGTTTCACAACTCATAGTCGCATCCTCAAGGTTATATTAAAGATTTACACGTGAACATTAAAACCACACATTGCATAATTCATAAAAATTACGCAATTTTTAAAAATTCAATGAACATCTGCATGCGGAAAATAAAAAAAAAATTATGAATATCTTAAGAAAGGAAAACATACTAAGAGCTAAAATTATGTACAATAAAATAACATTAAAAAACTACATAAAAAAATTATTATATGTATGTAAAAAAAAATATAAATAAAAAAATACAAAATTCAAATAGATAAGTAAAACTAAAACACCAAGGCTATTCTGTACCTTATCCTCGCAAATGAGGGGCAGTGACTGAAAGAATTTTAAAAAAGAAACAATTCACCGTATGAGATGAACAACTGAACAGCGGAGGACTGTGTATTTAAAGACGGAACTATCATTTTTTATCATAATGGACTCAATGGTTCTTAGGTTGTTTTCATTTTGTATTTGGCCTATAATAGTAAAACCCTTATCATTAACATGTGTTTTTCATGATTTAGAGTGGTTCCTGATATTTGACTGTTCGGGGTTTGTTGGACCATTCTCACTTTTAGTAACCTCTTCGTACAATTCACATAAGCCCTGTGATCACATCTTATATTTATATACAATATTAGATTTTAGAAGAGGACTAAGGCGGTCTTTCACTTTAAACAGGAATCCGATAGTTAATGAATTTTTGGGAACGATTTTAAGGTCCAGTGCCATGAATTCTTTTTGAATAATTGTCAAGAACTCTTTTCTTAAAAGGTCTTCATGAAAAAAAGGGAAGCTAGCAAACATTTTTAATGTTGGTACTGTCAAAACCATTGGCAGCTCTATGAATCGGGCATCAAGAAGTGCCGCAAGTCCGAAACAAGTCATAAGCGTTTTATGATTGAAAGGATCTCAAACAAAACGGAGAACTCTGAGCTCCTCTTATCTCAAGTGATGACAGCTTATTTCCTGCTTTGATGGGACATTGCTAATTTCTCTCTCTCTTTGCACATTCTATATTATTTTTAACTTCAAATTATATTTTTGTGAATTCTTAACTCTAAGCAAAAATAGTACTGAGAGGAAGATATGCATTGCAAAAGCAACATCTTATAAGAATATATATATATATATATATATATATATATATATATATATATATATATATATATATATATATATATATATATATATATATATATATATATATATATATATATATATATATATATATATATATATATATATATATATATATATATATATATATATATATATATAGTATATATATATATATATATATATATATATATATATATACTATATATATATATATATATATATATATATATATATATATATATATATATATATATATATATATATATATATATATATATATATATATATATATATATATATATATATATATATATATATATATATATATATATATATATATATATATATATATATATATATATATATATATATATATATATATATATATATATATATATATATATATATATATATATATATACATATACACACACACACACGCACTATATATATATATATATATATATATATATATATATATATATATATATATATATATATATACATATATATATATACAGATATTATAGATATATATATATATATATATATATATATATATATATATATATATATATATATATATATATATATGATATATATATATATATATATATATATATATATATATATATATCATATATGTATACATAAATATGTATATAACTATATATATATATATATATATATATAATATATATAATTATATTATTATACATATATATAATATATATTATATATTATTATTGTATGTATAAAGTATAGAAGGCATATTAAAACACGTTGATTTAAAGCTAAGGACTATATTTCTGTGGTCTGATTACCACCCTCATCAGGTAGTGAATGACAAAAGCTACATTGGTGAAATGTACAGTGGGAGACATGCCCTTAGGTGAAGATTCTTGGGGACATCGCTGAGCCACCATGGGTTCTCTTAAATCTCTTAAGCCTCTTCATTGTTTCCTTAAGGAAGACATTGTCTTTATGGTCAGAGTTCCAGGCTCCTTTGGAAAGGTTGATCATATTATCTAGTTTTATCAGTGAATATTCCACCATCTGACATTTGTACCGACATGTGCTCTTGTATAAAATTCAGGATGATTTCCAATTCATGGTATGGTTCGTTTATTTATATGATGGAAAAGTGCCGAACTATTTTGTCCATATCTAACTGAGTGTTTATGTTGAGTTAATCTCTCCAAGAGAGATATACCTATATATCCATAGTATGACTTATCACAGTCCCTACAGGGGATTTCATAATAACAACTACAAATTCACTGTCTTCAGAAAAGCGACAGTCTCACTTTGATATATACATTTTTACAGCTATCATGACATTTCAGTTAAACTCGGCATAGCAAGTAACCTATTTCTTGGAGACCTGAGAATTTGCTCCCTAGAATTTCATAACAAAGAACTTGAAACAATCAGAAATCAACTTATCTTATCAAAATACCCCAAGCACATAATAGAAAAGAGCCACACATAAAGCAAAGAGCATTTTTTTAAAATCCCACAGAAACAAAGAAAAATACACAATCGTAATCCCTGATGTGGACAATTTACGAGGGAGCACAAAACCCTTAGGCCACTCCAACCCCTTCATCTTCACTTGTCCGGATACACTGGGGAAATCATTAATTAACGTCCAGCAGAAACCAGTTTGTAAAAACGTAGCAGTTTTTTAAATCGCATGTTTTTAAAGCAACAAGGGTCCATCTCATAAATTCTCTGTCTAGTGTACCTGGAGGGATTTGGAAGACTAATTCGGAAGTATTACAAACAATAACTGCAAAAGTTACAGAAAAACTAATTAATCTGAATAAAAACATCTTTGTAAAATAATGTACCTTTCAACAATATTAGGGCTAATTCATTGCATTAAAGGAAAAATGAAATTTTTTTGTTTTCGCACTCACGTACTTAAGAAATTTTCTGTAAAATTTACTTTTCCCCAATTGATCTGTATCTGTCTTAGAGATTTTGTAATTTTTGGTACTGAATGCCCAGTGATTCCCTAGCTATTGTTGCTCTAAAATTTAAAAGGAACTTCTCCAACTTTACCTTTAAAACTTGAAATATATATATAATGGCTCGGTAAAGTAGAATTATTTACAATAAAAAAGTAGGATAAATATTGATACTCCAAAAATCTGTTGAAATACACATATAAAAAGTAAATTGATGATACAGGTATACTTTTCTTTCTTCTTTCTTGAAATCTTCAACTGAAAGCTCTTATTGAAGGAGTAAACAGAATATAGCCCAAGAGGGCTCCAGAGGGATATCACACTGCACAGAGAGACTGGTTATAAGAAAATAAGGTATACAATTAAATGTCGGGGAACACAAAATAAGACTGCTACACCTGAAGTCAGGATATATCAGCAGCCTAATCATTTGAAGGCAAGACGATTCCTCAACTGCACTAGGAACACTATTCCAAATTTTAATTGTAGCCAAAACAAGACTCCAAACAAGCTGAGTAGTATTAAATGTGATGCTAGAAAATAACAGTTTTGCAACAGCAGCCTGCCTAGTGTTGCCTGTTAAAACAGCTAGGTCAGGTAAAGAAGCAGAGTTTAAGCAAATTATTGAAGTCACTTTACGTCTGTTCATCACAGATATTTAGATATTAATAGAAACTCGATTAGAATTTATTTCTTTCTTAAAGGTTTTAAGCTTTATTCGTACCTATCATTATAAAACCCGTCTCTTGCTATCATATTCTCTGACACAGATTGACGACCATTTATATAATCACGAGGGCAACTGGCTCCAGACTTTCGTTAGGAACCATGATATTTTGATTACTAACTTATTGTTTATTTTTCCATTTTCTTTTCTTCTATAGTAAATGATTTTTATTATTTCTCTCTCCTGCTGGTATTTTTCTTATAATAAATGGATCAATTACTTATCCTTACACTAAATGCTATTGTTGTTTCTGAGTAATAATAATAATAATAATAATAATAATAATAATAATAATAATAATAATAATAGTAATAATAATAATAATAATAATTATATGTCGGTTGTAGACCTTCTTTCAAACAAATATTGTTGAAAGTAATTGCTGCATCATCTGCATTCAGTTTATATAGCTTTTTCTCTATTTTATATATATATATATATATATATATATATATATATATATATATATATATATATATATATATATATATATATATATATATATATATATATATATATATATATATATATATATATATATATATATAATATATATATATATATATATATATATATATATATATATATATATTATATATATATATATTAGAGAAATAAAGAAAAATCTATATAAACTGAATGCAGCTGTTACAGCAATTACTTCCAACAATATTTCTTTGAAAGGTCTACAACCGACATATTATTATTATTATTATTATTATTATTATTATTATTATTATTATTATTATTATTATTATTATTATTATTATTATTATTATTATTATTATATTTTTTTTTTTTTTTTTTTTTGCTCTATCACAGTCCTCCAATTCGACTGGGTGGTATTTATAGTGTGGGGTTCCGGGTTGCATACTGCCTCCTTAGGAGTCCATCACTTTCTTACTATGTGCGCCATTTCTAGGATCACACTCTTCTGCATGAGTCCTGGAGCTACTTCAGCCTCTAGTTTTTCTAGATTCCTTTTCAGGGATCTTGGGATCGTGCCTAGTGCTCCTCATGGATTAAGGGTACGATTTCCACTGGCATATCCCATATTCTTCTTATTTCTATTTTCAGATCTTGATACTTATCCATTTTTTCCCTCTCTTTCTCTTCAACTCTGGTGTCCCATGGTATTGCGACATCAATGAGTGGTACTTTCTTCTTGACTTTGTCAATCAACGTCACGTCTGGTCTATTTGCACGTATCACCCTATCCGTTCTGATACCATAGTCCCAGAGGATCTTTGCCTGATCATTTTCTATCACTCCCTAAGGTTGGTGCTCGTACCACTTATTACTGCAAGGTAGCTGATGTTTCTTGCACAGGCTCCAGTGGAGGGCTTTTGCCACTGAATCATGCCTCTTTTTGTACTGGTTCTGTGCAAGTGCCGGGCATTCGCTTGCTATGTGGTTTATGGTTTCATTTTTCGTATTGCACTTCCTACATATGGGAGAGATGTTATTTCCGTCTATCGTTCTTTGAATATATCTGGTTCTTAGGGCCTGATCTTGTGCCGCTGTTATCATTCCTTCAGTTTCCTTCTTTAGCTCTCCCCTCTGTAGCCATTGCCATGTGTCATCGCTGGCTAGTTCTTTAGTCTGTCTCATGTATTGTCCATGCATTGGTTTGTTGTGCCAGTCCTCTGTTCTGTCTGTCATTCTCCTGTCTCTGTATATTTCTGGGTCTTCGTCTACTTTTATTAGTCCTTCTTCCCATGCACTCTTTAGCCACTCGTCTTCACTGGTTTTCAGATATTGCCCCAGTGCTCTGTTCTCGATGTTGACGCAGTCCTCTATACTTAGTAGTCCTCTCCCTCCTTCCTTTCGTGTTATGTATAGTCTGTCCGTATTTGCTCTTGGGTGTAGTGCTTTGTGTATTGTCATATGTTTCCTGGTTTTCTTATCTATGCTGCGGAGTTCTGCCTTCGTCCATTCCTCTATTCCTGCGCTGTATCTGATTACTGGCACTGCCCATGTGTTAATGGCTTTTATCATATTTCTGTCGTTGAGTTTTGACTTGAGTATCGCCTTGAGTCTCTGCATATATTCTTTCCTGATCGTGTCCTTCATCTCTTGGTGTTTTATATCCCCTTCTTCCATTATTCCCAGGTATTTGTATCCTGTCTCATCTATGGGTTTGATGTTGCTCCCATCTGGTAGCTTTATCCCTTCCGTTCTCGTTACTTTGCCTTGTTGTATGTTGACTAAGGCGCATTTTTCTATTCCAAACTCCATCCTGATGTCCCCAGATACAATCCTTACAGTCTGGATTAGGGTACCTATTTCCTTGATGCTCTTACCATACAGCTTGATGCCGTCCATGAACATCAGATGGCTGATTCTGTTGCCTCTTTTCTTGAGTTGGTACCCGGCATCCATCTTCTGTAGTACTTTTGTCATGGGAATCATGGCTACTACGAAGAGTAGTGGGGACAGTGAGTCGCCCTGGAAGATCCCTCTCCTGATATTAACCTCTGCTAGTCTTATTCCAGAGCTTGTAAGTATTGTATTCCAGTTGCGCATTGTATTTTTGAGGAAGCTGATAGTGTTTTCCTCTACCCCATATATTTTCAGGCATTCTATTAGCCATGTGTGTGGTATCATGTCGAAGGCTTTCTTATAGTCTATCCATGCCATGCTTAGGTTGGTTTTCCTTCTCCTACTATTCTTCATTACCATTTTGTCTATCAAGAGCTGGTCTTTTGTGCCCCTACACTTCCTTCTGCAGCCTTTCTGTTGGTGGGGGATGGTGTTTGTCTCCTCTAGGTAATTGTATAGCCTTTCACTGATGATACCTGTTAGTAACTTCCACATTATTGGTAGGCAGGTGATAGGCCTGTAGTTACTGGCTATATTTCCTTTACTCTTGTCTTTTTGTACTAAGGATGTTCTTCCTGTGGTCTTCCATTTGGGTGCATGGTGATTTGAGATACAATACTGGAGTTGTTCTGCTATTCGTGGGTGTAGGGCCTTGAAGTTTTTGAGCCAGTATCCATGGACTTCATCAGGACCTGGGCCTTTCCAGTTTGGCATTTTCTTTAGTTGTGTCTGACTGTGTCTGTCATGATCTCTGTGAATCTTTGTTTTATTCTCCCTGTTTCTTCTTCCTTGACTTCCTGGAGCCATTATTATTATTATTATTATTATTATTATTATTATTATTATTATTATTATTATTATTTTTATTATTATTTTTATTATTATTATTATTATATTATTATTATTATTATTATTATTATTATCTTATTATTATTATTATTATTATTATTATTATTATTATTATTATTATATTATTATTATTATTCAGGCATAATGGCGCTACTCAGAAACAATATATTACGAAGCACCTTCCGTACATTGAACTAAAGACAAGTTCCAGATGAGTCGAACTAGAAACTAAATTTATTTAGTTTTTATTCACCATTTAGGGCTTGTAAGTTGGCAAATAGGTTGGCAAGTACAGTGAATCACTTTTTCGAAAAATATGCCAACACAATATCATTGTTCGGAAAATATAATGATACCCAATAAAATTATGTATAACCTCTTTGTTCCGTGGATACGATTTGACATCAGACACCGTTTATTAATCTGTTGTTGACTTTCATCAGGTAAAAGCTTTGATAGAATTCAAAACGAGACCACTCAAATTTGTTTGAACGCATCAATTTTTTTTTTTTTTTTACTTTTTCAGCAATAACTTTACTTTCCTATTATAACAGCGGAGGAAGAAATTTTGTTTTAGCTATGTTTATTCTCAGTCTACTGCCTTATCGAAATAGTTTAACTGAAAAGCCTTTGGCCGACTGAAACAAATGGAAGCATTCGACATACCAAAATACTGTACTTTCCTTGCAGAAGCCGCTTCGCAAAATGACAGCTAATTTTTCTCTTCTCGATCGCATTGCTAAATCCTTCCGGAGCTTCCACAAGCAATATATACCGCATCAAACTCTTCTCTTAGGAGCCTCAATCTTGCCTTAAGCTAAATATATTTCCGCCGTCGTTTACAGAACTGGTACATTCGTCGTTTGATACAAAGTAAAATAGCCTAAGAATTGCCTTCAACTGTTTTTGCCATTTATTCCCTCCAAGAAAAACTATTTTAAAGGTCTTTCGAATCCTTTCACTTCTTCCACTGTTTTTCTGTTCAAATGATGTTTTGTATTGCAGACCCTAATGCTATATCTGCTGCTATTAGTGACTATATTTAGTGGACTTACAACGGGGGTGATTTTATGATTAGATTTAAAACTAATTCATTAAGGCGGTGAAATTCAGACTACCTTGCTTCAAGGGGCGCAAAGATTTTTTTTACTTATTGATTGGTTCATTTATCTATTTATCACATTCTTCTTCTTCTTCTTCCCAGCTACAACCCATTTTTATATGGGGTCGCCGTTATGAATGAGTCGTCCCCATCGATTTCTGTCTTGTGCATTGTTCTCGTCAATACCTTTCCATAGCAAATCTTCCCCTACACAATCACGCCATCTCTTCCTTGATCTTCTTTTCTTCCTTCTACCCCGCATTTCCATTTCCATCGTATGTCTTCCAACATGATGCTCCTCTCAACGTAACAGGTGTCCATAACAACGAGGCCTTCCTTCCTGTATTTTCTTCGATATTTCTACTACCTTTGTCGATCTTCTTATATATTCAGTTCTAATCCTATCTTCTCTTGTCACTCCAGACATCCATCTCAACATTTTCATTTCTGCTACATCCATCTTTTTCTCCTCTGTTTTCCTCATACTTGCTGTTTCTGTTCCATATAACAGCTGGTCTGACCACAGTCCTATGAAACTTTCCTTTCAAATTCAGAGGAACCTTCTTGTCACAGAGGACCCCTGATGCAGACCTCCAGTTATTCCGTCCTGCTAGAATTCGATGTCTCATCCCTTGGCCCATGCTTCCACTATCCTCTAACATGGACCCCAAGTACTTGAACTTCCGCACTCTCTTTATTTCTTCCCCATCCAATTTTATGCTAATTCTACCATCATCAGTAATACTGGAACACATATATTCGGTTTTTGATCTGCTTATTCTCATTCCTCTCTCCTCAAGCGCTGCTCTCCACCTCTCCAACCTCCCCTCCAACTCCTCCCTCCCCTATGAACACAACACAATGTCATCCGCGTATAATATGCACCATGGCACTGCTTCTCTAACATCCCTGGTCATTACGTCCATCACGATGTTGAAGATGAATGGGCTAAGTGCTGACCCCTGGTGTAATCCAACTCCTATCTCAAATCCATCCGTCTCTCCAACACTGCACCTCACTCTAGTATACACATTCCTGTACATCTGAATAATTCTGACATACTTTTCCGGCACCATCTTCTCCATCAAACATCTTGCCTTGGCACTCTGTCATAGGCCTTTTCAAGGTCTATGAATACCAGATGCTGGTCTCGTTGTTTTTCTCTGAATTTCTCCATCAGCTGCCTTGTGCAAAATATTCCATCCGTTGTTCCGCTCCCTCTATAAATCCTAACTGTTCTTTTCCTATTCTTACTTCCTCTTTTAGCCTGCCATCTATCATTCTTTCGAATTACTGCATTCCTGGACATCACCTATACCTTTAAATATAGGTATCAATATACTTTCCCGCCATTCTTTTGGTATCTTTTCCCGTTCAAATATTTTTACCTTCATTTATCTATTTATCTATTTATTGATTTAATGCTTCAAAATTGTATTACATAAACTACTCTATTCTTTCTGCTGCTTTTATTCATTTCAGGCTATTTCATTCATTCTAAACACTTTGTGTGTGTGTGTGTGTGAGAGTAAATATATTTAACTGACCAACCCGGCACTGCCCAAAAAATTGAATGACATTCAATAAACTCTCTCTCTCTCTCTCTCTCTCTCTCTCTCTCTCTCTCTCTCTCTTTTCCCAACACACCCATTCATTATCATAAAATTCAACAAGCTTATGCTGTGTATTCCAGGCCAAGTTTAGGCTACCTGTCATTTCCTTTGCCATTTCATCGAAACTGCCATTAAAACTTATGTGTAGACATCAGTTTCTGGGCGGAGACAGTCCAATCACTGGAACTGAAGAACTGATGGTATAACCTAAGTAATATCCGACCGACTGACAGGTAATAGCATGTGTGGACAAGTTAGCATCAATATCTTGACAGTGTGTCGCTGTATTTCATGTAGGAAGTATCTCATACTCTCTGATTGAATTATGAGTAAATTATATGTACAAGTTATTCATTTCACTGTTAGACCCTTCAAAGCTATTTGTCGGTCGTTATTAGTCCAAACCATACAATGGAAATTTAAAACATATTTCAAAGGTTGTCTTCTATCAAAATAACAAGGTATCAAGGCCTTCTATCAAAGGTAACATCCCATTCCTTACGACATCAAACATTGTTTGAATATTCTTTGGCAAAGGGATTTTTGCGACTGCATGCTATTGGCGGTGGGCCTCGCCTTTGATTAAAAGTTAAGACTGCAAGGCAGAAGTTTTCACATTTATTGGCGGTGGGCCTAGCCTTTTACTGAAATGTAAGACTGCAAGGCAGCAGCTGTCCTTTTAGTCGCCTTTTAAGATACGCAGGACCTATGGTGGTAGTATTCTTGAGATTTTACACCTCTACCACAGGGTAATACAGACAATTTGATATAGGCCTAGGCCAATGATGTCTTTTTATGTTATGTGTTACTATAATGAATTCATATAAACCAAACTAACCCCTGAGCTCTAATTTAAACTTATTTATTGATAAACTATGAGAATAGTAGATTTTTTAAAGGAAATATTTAGTTTATACTCTGTTGCGACTACTTTTTACTTCTTTCCTATTAAAAAAGTGGCAAAGCACGTTCCTTTACGGCTAACTTCAACTTGTGATACGTATTCTTTATATCGGTCTCAGGGATGTTTTCAACATAACAAAACAACTTGCAATTCATTATCTTTACAGTGACATCAAATTCCTTACCGTAGAATTAAGCATAAAGGGTACATAGATTGTTAGAAAAAAATTACCGCTCAGCATGTCGATACAGCATTTATAAACTTGGTCAAATTCGTACCTTTCGTAATAATGTAACCATTGCTTTGAATAAATACGAGTTGATAAAAGATAGAAATTAATATATACAATTCCCAATAATTTTATTTTCCTAAATGACGGGATACTACTCCTCAAGAGCAAAAGGAGCGAAATTGATGTGTTACGTAAGTTGTCTTCGACATTTCTCGAAGTGCAGTAGTTACCATTTCTTAAATTATTTCCTAGTTTCAATGTATATAGTTATACTATGTACAAAAAAATTCTGCAAGTGCCTTTCGGTAAAGATTTCCAAATTTAATTATCTAGTTATATTCCTGTAAAGTTTTGATCTAGAATTTTCAGTCATTATCTGCCCGGGAATCAGTACCAAGGAGCGTGAAAAGAAACCCATCTTATTTATACACTGAAGTCTTTTGCCAGTTCGCATGATAATTAATTCCAAGTGTCAACCGCTGGAGTGTTCAAGGTGATATTTCGATTATTCAAGACCTCAATTAAACCAGCCTTTTAACGAGGTATGTCATTATGACGATATACATTACCGTAACGTCACGAAGCAGTAGCTACAGTGAATTTTGATGGTATAAAAGAAGAAACTAACGTACTAATGAGGAAATTCGCGTTTATTGGGCTACAATACATCTGAGGATTTGCAGTGGCGGAGTTTAATGACATCACCAACATAAAATTTGGAGCTTTCCATCCAAGCTACTTGTGACTCCCATAGCATTACTAAAGAAACGGTGAATTGGGTAGGGCTTTGGTTTGTAGTAATAAACCTTTCTGGGGTGATTTAGCAGCCGTGTGCAAAATTTTGGCTGGGTCTGTCAAGTACTTCGGATTTTGATAGCGTCCAAACAAATAACAAACACTCACACACACACACACACACACACACACACACACACACACACACACACATATATATAATATATAATATATATATATAATATATATATATATATATATATATAATTATATATACATATATATATATATATATATATATATATATATATCTATATATATATATATATATATATATATATATATGTGTGTGTGTAATAAATGCAATAAAACCCAAAAACATGCTGTGGATGAGATATGAGGATGATATTCTAACATTTTGGGATAATAAGTGGGGCAATTTTAAAGAATTCCTCTCAAAATTAAACACATTAGTGCCCAACACCAAATTTAAAGTTGAATGGGAAACAGAAAACAAAATTCCTTTTCTTGATGTTTTAATAATCAGAGACATGACAGAATACAAATTTACCATATACAGAAAACCAACGTTCTCACTTTCATACATTCACTATTTTAGTTATCACAACATTGCTATCAAGATAGGTGTAGCCAGCAACCTGTTCTTAAAAGCCTCACGAATTTGTTCCCCAGATTTCCTGGAAAAAAAAATTGAACTAATTCGCAAGCAACTTTCGTCTTTAAAGTATCGTGACCATATAATTGAGAAAGCAATTCACAAAGCAAACGTAATTTTCTACCGACCTCCTAAAGGCAAGACCAGAGATACACCCAACAATAAAATGAAAATTCCACACCTGGACACGATTAAGAAGGTGACTCAGACCCTCGGAAAATCTAACCCTTTTGCATTTACTTATCCAAACACCTTAGCCAAATCCCTGATTAACGTCCAACAAAAGACATCTCCCAAGGACACTGGGGTTTACCAAATCCCATGTCAGGACTGTGACCAATCTTACATCGGATTTACAGGTAAATCACTTCCCCAGAGATTAATACAACACAAACGGGCAGTTAGGTATGGTCAACAGAACTCAGCTATTTTCAACCATATAAATGAACATAACCATAGAATAAACTGGAATTTGTCACGTGTAATTTATAGCAGCAACTGTCGGTACAAGAGTCAAATGATGGAATCGGCCTTAATAAAAGAGAAGCAGGTAATGAACATCTCATAAGGAGCATGGATTTCAGTTACGATCGACAAGGTTTTCATTCAACCAACACTTAAGAAGATTAAAGGAAGATTATCAGTGGGGGTGACCTAAATTGCTTGCCTGTGGATGGACCTCTTGGTATAAATACCACCTTTTCTGTAAACTTTTCTCATTCATCTACCTGAAGAGGGAGACAGCAGTCTCTGAAATATAGTACTTTTCTCTCTCTATATTTGGTGTTTTTTTTATGGGCTCCTTTTATTAGATGGAATTCTGTTGTAACAGAACATTTTTACCATTCATATATATATATATATATATATAGTATATATATATATATATATAATATATATATATATTATATATATATGTATATATTCATATATATATACTATACTATATATATATTATATATATAGGAATTAGAAATGCCGTAAAATGTTTGTTACAACAGAATTCCATCTAATAAAAGGAGCCCATAAAACACCAAAATATAGAGAGAAAAGTACTATATTTCAGAGACTGCTGTCTCCCTCTTCAGGTAGATGAATGAGAAAAGTTTACAGAAAAGGTGGTATAGATATATATATATATATATATATATATATATATATATATATATATATATATATATATATATATATAATATATATATATATATTATTTTATTACAAAAAAATTATGGAATACCTTTTCTAGAGAGCATTTATTACACCAGTAATCTAAAAGGGAGAGGCTCTCCTCATGAAACGGATTCCAGTTTGAGATGAGATAAAGCGCCATGTGAACCAATATATAAATGGCTTTAAGTTTAAAGCGGTAAAAACAAAAGCTAAAATAACTCCGTGGCATGAATTAATATATTCTAAAAATAACTCTGAGTGAAAATCATGTTTAAAAGAGTGGTCTATAAGAAAGAGGAAATTGGTCACACATGCTCTCCTCCAGGGAGCACATGAAAATATTCGAGAAGGTAGGGCCAAGGGGAGATCCCATAGCCATACCGTCTACCTGTCTATAGAGATTTCCATTGAAAACAAAGGCAGTGTCCAGCAATGCCAATTCTAACAAAGTTTTAAAAAGGGCACGATTAAAAGCACCACAAAACTTAGTATAGGGTCCTGAAAATGATTTATCCAAAATAAATTCCATAGTTTCGCTCACAGTTACGTTCGTAAAAGGGGATTCATCATCGAAACTGGCCATGACGGGATCAGGATCCTAGGTGAGAATTTAGTCCTTAAATTGTTTTGAATTGTTAGGACCGTACCTGTTCCGAGGAGAATTCCCGATTTATGAATATCATTTTTAAAGATGTTTTGGGAGTTTGGCTGTCCGATTTTTCAAACTTACTATCGTCACCTAAAATCATATACTATATGTTAACATTATCAGTTTTGTTAGGAATAACTGTACCCTTACCTTTATCAGGTCTAATGCCAATCTTAGTGGGAGACAGGATGAATTGTCTAGCTTAGCACAAAAAACGTTTCCTAAACTCCGGACTAACATTTGATAAAGGATTTATCGAAACAGAATTTGAAGATTTTAGTATTATTGGCCATAGTAACAACCAAACTGATTTATTTATACCTGAAACACTTGAGATTAAACTGTTAGTTCCTCAATTAAACACGCAGTTCTGTTCTACCCAGTTGTTTTTGTCTCAATATTTTAATCTCTCTCTCTCTCTCTCTCTCTCTCTCTCTCTCTCTCTCTCTCTCTCTCTCCTTCCCCTTGCTTTGTTACTATTCCTAGTTCTGTTCTGTTCTTTGTACCAGAAAGTTAGTTCGTTTTCACTGTTGTTTTTCTGTTATTTCTGTCTTTTGTAAGTTTCATATGCATTTTAAGAGTTGTTCCTTTTTTTTTTGTATTGTGCAATATACTTTCTTATTTGTCTTTGTATATCGTACATTCTAGTATTTTACTTGTCTTCTGACTTTTAACTGATCCTTATTTTATTTTATTTTATGTCAAATACAATATGTTTTTTATTTTCTGGTAGAAATCCCAAAAGATGTAAATAGGATTTATGAAACGTCGGAATAAATTGTTGAAAATAATCATCTCATCGTGTTCCTGGTCTAACCTTCTATGATAAATATATATATATATATAGATTATATTATATATATTATATATATATATATATATATTTATATATATATAATATAATATATAATAATATATTATATTTATATATATAATATATATATATTATTATATATATATAATATATAATACATATCGAGCTACAATGTCCTTTAATATCTAATTCGCTCTACCTCGGAATTAATATATTTTCATATATGCGTAACCGAAGGGGAATTTTTTCTCGATTAATAGACTTGCCTGGACCGGGGCGCGGCAAGTCTATTATCGAGAAAAAATTCCCCTTCGGTTAAGCATATATGAAAATATTTTAATTCCGAGTTAGAGCGAATTAGATATTAAAGGACATTGTAGCTCGATATATGTATATGAATCACGGAAATGTGATATGACATATATATATACATATATATACATATATATATATATATATATATATATATATATATATATATATATATATATTTATTATATATATTAGGCTACAAATGTCCTTTGATTTCCTATTCGCTCTACCTCGGAATTAATATATTTTCATAAATGCTAACTGATGGGGTCTCTTTTAGTTGATAATAATCTCGTCCTTTCGTGGATTCGAACAAGTGGACAGAGGAGAAATCAAGACTTCAGTGACATTACCAACTCGACCAGCAAGTGAGGTATAAGTTGATACCGATTCCGACCCAAGAAATCACCGTCAAACTCAGGTATTTGTAATTAGAATCGATATCCATTCACCTCTGCCATGTTAACGAAGTCGTACGTTTACCACACGCAGCCATATTATGAATTTTGATCACATCACCATGATTCATTACATGCATTGAGCTAAAAATGTCCTTTAATATCCAATTCGCTGTACCTCAGAACTAACATATATGAATCGAGTTTTCCGTGTGAACAGCGTCTCATGAAGCTTTCAACCAAGGCCTGTCCTACAGCGCTGCCAGACGCAAGATTATGGTTAAAGTTAACCTCAAATAAAATAAAAACTACTGGGGATAGATGTTTGCAATTTGGAAAGTTTGAGGGATGGAGGGTAGATGATCAACATTCCAATTTGCAGCCCTGTAGTTTCTTTAGTTTTGAAGGTCTGAGGGTTGACAGAAAAATTGGGGGCAGTCAGACAAAGCCGGTACAATAATTTCTTTTAGAAAAAACCCAACTACTCCAATTCTCCCTAATGAAACCTTTAACAAGCTCTTCCTTCCACAACCTAGTAAACTCGTTTCCTCGCTATTTTTATTTTCCTACCTAGTCTTATAAATATCCGTCTTTGGAAATGATATATTCCGAATAATCAAACATCTCTATAAATACAAGTTTTCCACCAGACTTTTCCCATTCTTGTATAATCACTCCAGAAGCTCTAAGTCTACTAGCAATAACAATACCATGTCTGAGTGGTCTTGCTTTGCGTGTATATCAGGTGGCACAATCATCATTTATTATTTTGCAAACTTCACTTGGCATAGATTTGGAGTCTCCCAGAATCATTTCCTCTCACTTTCCTTGTTTCCGCTAATCAATTAAAAAGAATGGCAACTGGAACGACCCAATGTGACGTTTCTAAAAAAAAGATTTCTTAAGATTTAATAAGTAAATTTCCGCAGCGTTCTGAAAGAAATGTAATCAGGTTCTGGAATGAATTTCTTAATCTCATTGCAGAGAGAGAGAGAGAGAGAGAGAGAGAGAGAGAGAGAGAGAGAGAGATTTTATTCTCAGGACAAAATTCATTAAGAAACCATTTTCCAATTACGCTAAGATCCCAGTAAAACGATTATATCTCTAGAGGATGACATTTTCCGTTATGGATGTCACTACTAGATAAAATACTTGTGAAAAAGGTCCTCCAAGACAGAATGAACCTCTGGAATTCGATATTGTATGCTTTGCATTAACTTAGATTCTTACGATTAAAGTGATGACTTTCTGAGATGGTGAATAACAGAGCACAATGAAAGATTATATATGAAATGATGTTTCTAAGTTATAAAAGATCAAACTTTTGTCCTTGAACATATATGGGACAATGCGTGAGGCGTGCAGCCTTATTCCATGAATATCTGCTATCTTGAGATCCATGAATATTCAAGGAATTTTAGAAAATGAAGTCGAAGTCTATGACTGCTCATTTCTCTCATTTGTTGCATTTGAAATACACAACCCAATAATAATTTAAATAAATTTAATTGTTTTGATATTAAATAACCAGAATTTTTCATTGCATTTGCAAATATTCCTTGGAGGAGCAGCATGATAAAATAAGCAACAGCAAAAGATTTTCAATGAAGTTCACTGGTAGAAGCAATATTGAATATTCTTATATAAGCAAATTTGCCTTTGGTAATGAGATTTGGTAAAAGTATAAGTTTTTTGTCATATTTCTTTTAAACTGATTACAAAAATTCATCTTACGTTTCTGTTTCTTCTCTTGATATAAGCGACTATCCTTTTAGTAGGTGTTTTGTTCAGGATTTTACAACAGTATATATTTTACCAACATGGAGCTATCAGCTAAATACATTTTTAGTTAAAAAAGCCATAAATATCTTTTACTCATGTATGCTTATGTCATGACTTCGACCACCTTTCTGCGATGGCGCAGGAAAAGCGGTCAGCCGTTGGGTAATTTTGATTCACAATTGTGAATAGCGGTGGGTAATTAGAATTTTGCGCCCGTATTCTAGCTCTCTCCCTCTCTCTCTCTCTCGCTGGTCGTCTCTTGGAGGAATGTCGTGTTCACCTCCATTCATATCGGGTCTTTTTCGAGGTTCTTGAAACAAAGTCCAAGGTACAAAATAGACTTATACTGAACTATCTATGTACAGAGTCGAGACTCATCTCAGAAGTATGAGCTCTTGAAAGTTCTTGAGGCTATGGTCGCTCAAGAGGCACTGAGAACCTAAGTTTCATTTAGAGTTTAGTGACATTCGTACGAACTAACGTAGACACATGACTTTTGAGGCCATGGGAAACAATAGAATTTCAATGTTTGTCATAGGTTCCACAAGTATCTAATCACGTAGTCATATGAGACAGTTTACGAAGGAATTGCTGATACATTTGCTTATAAAAAACATGATAACTCAGTATTTGGGACAAACTATTGAAGTGACAATGTTTCGCCTTGAAAGGAAGTATTTCGTGACCCACTACATTGAACTATGCATGTATGTATGTATATATGTTATATATAATATATATATATATATATATATATATATATATATATATGTATGTATGTATGTATATATATATATATATATATGTATGTATGTATGTATATATATATATATATATATATATATATATATATATATATATATATATATATATATATATATACTGTGTAGCACGAAGGAAAACGTACCCTAGAATATCCTTAAATCCACGGTAGGAAGTTTAATGAAATGTCTTGGAACAATACTTTCGGTATATATTCTACATGTTTAAGTTCACGCTAAATATAAAAGAAGTTGACAGGCCTTTATATACGAAGTTAGAAAGAGTTAATGTATTGGTTGCTTTTTACCATTTATTTATGTAACTGCGGTAACCACTATATTCTTCTAATTATTTTTCCGTTTGTGGGCTTTCATAATATTTTTTTTTTTATAGATAAGGCGAGGGAATGGCGTAATGGTGTACACAATTTGTATGATTATTAGGTCTCAAGACTAGAAGAACTAAATTTCTCGGTTTAACTCGAATGTTTACGGTTGACCTGAAACAAATCTCCGGAAGTTCTTGAAATATAGGTCATCATGCATTTGTTTTTTCCGAAGGTTCGTCCGGGAATTTTACTGCCTGTTCATTCATTACTCTGATTAAATCGGTTGTCTAAGCTACACAAGGTTATCGAAAGGAATGTGACTTGGTATAAAGAACCTCGGATTTCTGCATGACCTAGTTTATGAAAGGAAATAAAAGACCTATCTATTTTCTATCTCTCTGAGTTTTTCTTTCCCACCAAAAAATGTCTGAACGAACTCTTTATGGTTTCCGTTACCTTTTTGATAACTATGTTTTTTTTTACCTAAATTTGTTTTGTTTTCTGCTATGTTTTCTACACTTATTAGCATTTTTGGGTATATTGAGAGAGAGAGAGAGAGAGAGAGAGAGAGAGAGAGAGAGAGAGAGAGAGAGAGAGAGAGAGAGAGAGAGAGAGAGAGAGAGAGATTATAACACTAAAACTGAAGGGAAGAAAATGATCCCACATCCATTCCTCAGAATCATCGCCTTGCTTACGTAAAAAGGCCAATTTCAATACGGCCCGGAATTGACTACATACAGTGCATCAGTAATCAACACTTGGATATTTTGGGAGTTTGGATGTAATGGTGAAGGCCTCATACGAAATGGAAACTCTACCTTTTTCATACGGCTGAAGGGAAGTAGAAACTGTTTGTTCACTTTCACTAGGTTGATAATATACTTAACTAAACAATTCAATTTTACCAGCTGCGATTTCATGTTTTCAGAATTCGTTCTGGTTTATTTGCATATTAATCGATTATATATGAAATAAATACTGTGGCATTCCCAGTTCCACTTATAGGCATTGACTCTTTCTATATTTTCTTGAGCAATGGCTGTCTATAGGTAAATCACGGTAGTGATATTGACAAGTCATGATAATGTTGAGTGAACGATATTTAACAGAAATTCTCCTTTTTCAGCTTCCCACCTTTTCTTCTTAATCAACCTATTCTTCTAAGGACTTTTATCCTGGATGACTTATAGAAAGGGTAAAGTAGAGATTTAAAACTGAAAAACCAGATACTAGCATTTGTCTATGATGCCTTATTGCCAAAACATTACGGGGATTTCTTTCCATTTCTTCACGATAAAAAATATGTATAAATATACAACCATCGAAGTAAAGGAATGCTCATATGAAAGCAAGAGCAGAGGTGATGAAAAAGGCATATGGTAACACGAACATGTCTTTAGCAAGAATCCTATCCGGGATTTAATACTAAATATTTTGAGCGAGGAAACATTAACAGTATTCAAACTTATCGGCACAAGAAAAATCTCTTGGTTTAGCTTACCGTCAACTCAAGTATATCAACAACAAATCTGAAAAATTGCTCTTGTGTGCCGCTGCCGGAAGTGATATCAGTGCTCAAGAATTTTCTTTTGCACTCTTCGAGATTGTAGAAGCAAACAACAGATCCTGATATCATGAAAAATAGCATAACGGCACGCAGACTTCGTGTTTCATAATATGATAGATTTTATCAACTTTCTGCCCTTTGGTATTCTCTTTTCCAGCGACTTTCTTGAATAATGATTAACATTTCCTTTAGTAATGTCGGGAGGGTTATTCTTGCTTTATATTATTGTTCGTATAGGTGACATTAATAACTCAAATATTCTTAGGTAGATGGGGAGTATTTGAAAAGATTTATTATATTGTAATACAAGCGGTTTTTTCTTGAAAGTTTCCATATTGTTATAAAAATATTTTATGCCGTTCTTTAAACAATTTAGTACAGAATTAAGATATCACACCCGCATTTCTGACATATTTATTCTATCATTAGTGTATCAAAGGCTATATATATGGAATACTCTTGAAAACATATATAAGAAAACTAATTTCTTAACCTTATTGCTCTGACCTGAGTCATAAAGGTTTCTCCGTACACACTCTGTAAAACCTTTGCTAGTTCTACGCACTGGTTAATTCAGAATTGGATAGGGTACCGTCATATTCTTTTTCAATGGTGAATTATATTGATATAACTCATTCATTTAATTCTTTTTTGTTTTTTGTTCTGTAGGTGGATAATGCCGTCAGTGTGTACATTATAGGTGTCTTTCCGTCCCTTAGGGGCATAGCTACTTCCACTTCTTAGCCTTTTACTTACCTCCACTCTAGCTAGCTTCCTCTATTCAATCTTGCTGGCCAGTCACTCTAACTAGTATTTCTTAGTGTACCCGTTAGACGTTGGACATTTTTTCACCCCTTCATCTTGCCGTACATCCATTTCAACTCCCCCTTTTCACTGTTTTAATCTCTGAAAGGCCAAAAGCTTCCCTTTATTTCATCAATCGTCAACGCAGCATTTTTTATGTTTTCATAGAATTTCATCTATCAAAAGTAAACTTAAAATTTCCTTTACTACTTTCCTTTAGAAAGGACTTAATCACCTTAGAAGTATGTTTCTGAACAATGATTTAAATACGAACACTTTCATTGCTTAGTTCAGAGGACACACAGGTTCAAGAGTTGAGAGCTTTGATTTTTCTAGGCAGACAGATCGCTAAAATAATAGACAAATGAATAAAATATGAGCCATCTGCGATACGCTTCATCAGGGTATAAGGTATTACGTTTAAATAGCAGGTAAAGCAGAAGTGTTCTTTTGATAGTTCATTACTGCTCTGGCATGTGAACTTTTCGTAGTTCAGAAGGATATTCCTTGCCTTTTATTTCTCCGTCAGTTCGTCTGTCTTAAAAAAACCACAAATAAATATGTAGATCATTGCACTAAAACCACCTGCTGAATATTAACCAAATCAAAATGATAATAATAATTCAGCTCTCTTAAGTATTATTTTATGGAGTAATAAGCAGAAAGATAATTATTTCATCTGTTATTTACTACTCTTCTTTGTTGTACAACCATCCGAGTATTTAATGTTTATTTCCATATAAATGTGATAGTTTCTGTGTTTGGAAATCAAGCAACATCTTACCTTGGCTCGGATCGCAGTTTTCCTTGTCCAGAAGATATAAAATATTACTTCTTTCGCTTTTCTCCTTCTAACAGCAATACTATTGCAGCTTGATTGTCAAGTGTTATACACTACGTTCCTGCTTAATTGCAGTCAAAGAACCCTTGGCTCACAGCTGTCCAATAACTGGCACCTCCCCTGGTATCATCTCCTGACCCTTCGCAGGACCTTTCAATTACAGGCAGCGAAACCCTTCATGTGGAACTCCGAGCATTTGGTGAACTCTAGATATTCTTCCCCTAAGCTTCAGAAACTCGTATGATCAGTTAAGCATTAAATTGCAGGAATGAAAACGATAATGAAAGATCACAGAATACGTTAATTGGATTATTGTACGGTACGAAATAGAGGTTGATTTATAGAAAACATTCATATATTAGGTGCCCCATATCTTGAACTTTTTTATAAGACGCCCAATCATATCATAGGCTTATATAACTCTTTGTCTTTTGTTATTATAGTATATCGTCTGCAGTTGATTGATATATTCACACACCCACAGAGTTGTAAATACTGCTAAAGAGCCGAGATATTTCAAACAGGGTTACGCCTCAGTAAGTGCTGTCAAAGAGATGACCCGATCGCCTAAAACCGCTGAAGAAAATGATGGTGAATTCCAGAGAAACTCAGCACCGCTACTCTCTTATAAAGCAAGAATGACAAGACACTGTTTTACTGAGGCAGTGACTCATCCGCTTCTACACTGTTTCCGAATGGAAAGTGTTAAAACTAACGTCAGCAGCAAACGCCTCTGATGACAGTTTGCAAAATGGAGATCAGAGGACGAGGAAAGATAACTGGGAATAGAGGGAAGACAGAGAAAACCATAAGAAACAAATAAGAAATGCGCCGAACGAGTTTCTGTATAGCTTATAATCAAGGCCACAGAAAATAGACCTACTTTTCGGTGATCTCGGTATAATGCTGTATGAGACGCGGCCCATGAAGTTGGTCATGGCCTTGTGGTGACCTGTCCTATATCGTTGCCAGATGCACGATTATGGCTAACTTTTAACCTTGAATTAAACAAAAAGTATAGAGCCTAGAGGGTTGAAATTTGGTATGTTCGATGATTGGAGTGGTGTGTGATCAACATGCCAATTTGCAGCCCTCTAGCCTCAGTAGTTTTAAAGATCTGAGGGCGGACAGAAAAAATACAGACGGACAGACAAAGCCATCTCAAATGTCTTCTTTTACAGAAACCTATTAAAAGAAAGCCAAACAGAGGACGCTGGAAATGCTAACGTCTGAAATTTGAATGTTCACAGTTGGAAATGCATAAAGCTTTAACTAAAATGAATTTTATTTTCTTGAAAAGAGGACTCACCTTTGGTTTATATAAATAAACATCAAAACTGGTTGATGATGTGCTGCTTTTTCCTTTTAATATCAGCCTCTCCATCTTCACTGACATTTGCCCGTTGACATAGTATCTCACGAAAGCTATATGGTATCAAGAAACTGATTTTAAAGATATACTGAGGAAATAAAACGTCAAAGCTAAGTTGGAAGGGCGAAGCTCCAGATGGAAATGTGTCTCCAGAATTTGCATTAAGTGAGAATAAAATCCAGTTGATACCATCGGATCACGATAAATCCGGAAATTCAGGGATAACTATTATTCCCGGGATTTTTCTTATTATAAATTGTGACAAAAGGGGTGATATTCACAATGCGTGGCATCATCATATGCAAACGGAAAACCGTGACATTGATTTCAGTGGATCTGGCGTGGTTGAATGTCATGGATATCAAAGAAAAGAAAAATAGCAAAAAAGCTAGCCATCTTATTCATAATTCTAATGCACTTAATATTCACCAAACTAACTTTAATTTCTATAAGCTTAAAAGTTATCATCATCATCATCCAGGTGCCATTTCCCCAAGGATGTCGGCAATCATGAGCCATCCCTCTCTATTTCCGGCTCTCTGCAGCAACTGAGCTTCAGACATTCTTCCTCCAGTCATTCTCACCAATCCATCCATATATTTTTGTCTAGGTCTTCCTCTCTGTCTCCTTCCATTGATTTTACCAGTGAGAGAGAGATGCTCCAGTTCTTGTCTTCTCACTGCGACCCACAAACCGCATTTGTCTGCCTCTCACTGAGGCCAAAAGATCTCTTTCAACGCCCACTCTCTCTAGTACTTCCTCATTAGTTTTCCTTTCTGTCTATGATATTGTTAACATCCTTCTCCAAAATAACATTTCTGCAGCCTGTAACCTCTCCTCGTCTGCTTTCCTCAAGGTTCAGGTTTCACAGCCATACAACAATACAGACCAAACAAAACATTTTACAAACCCCCTCCTTTCATAGCTATTTTCGAGTTGGTGACTAATTTCTTGATCTTACCAAATGCATCTTTTACCATGGATATTCTCTTCTTGATCTCTTTTTCGCATTTTCCACCACTTGTGACAGTGCATCCTAAATGATTAATTAAAACTATCGGTTTGTTTAACTGTTTCAGCAATAATTCTTATATCTATTCTAGGGGGATTGCCTCCTTAGTGATAACCATAACTTCTGTTTTCTTAATATTTATTGGCAGACCTCTTTCTCTGCTTGTTTAGTGTAAAGTACTGATTGAAGCTTGAAGTTTATCAGGGAGTCCGCAACAAGTGCTGTATCATCAGCATATCTGATATCATTAATACTGACTCCTCTAACCTTAATTCCTTCCATATCTGAGATCTCTCATTATCATTTCACTATATAAATTGAAGAGATCAGGTGATAACACGCAGCCCTGTCTTACACCTCTCCCGATGTACGGAGTCTCTGATTCATCATTTTCTACTTTCACTGATGCCTCTTGATTCCAATATAAATGCTTTACCGATCTTAAATCTTTCCCATCGATATTTATCTATTCCAGTATCCTTATAAGGTCTACATGTCTAACCCGATCAAAAGCCTTTTCATAGTCAACAAAACAAACATATGGACCCTTTTTCACCTCTATTGCTCTCTCGATCAACATTCTCAAAATAAAAATTGCATCTCTTGTTCCTTTATCTCTTATAAAACCACATTGTTCATTACCAATTTCTGGGAGTATCTTATTTCTTATTCTGTTCAAAAAATTCCTTAACATTATTTTTGTGATCTGACTCATGATACTGATAGTCCGGTGTTTATTACACCCAAGTGTTCCTGGTATTTTTGGTTAAAAGTAAATAATAAAATCTAATTTAGAAAATATGAAGATTAACAAGAAATATAAAGAAACGCCATTATTGTCTTTTTATATTTTGAAACTTGTATTATATGTTTTGTTTTTAATTATATTTTGACATTAATATCTAAATTCGGTAGAGCGAATTTAGATATTAAAGGACATTTGTTGCTCGAATGATGTATAAATGAATCACGGTTCGATGTGATAAGTATTCATAACAAGGCTACGTGGGTCAAAACGCTCGAATTGGCTAACATGGTAGACGGGGTTTCATATCGATTCTAATTACGAAAACACCGAGTTCGAAGGTGATTTGTAAGGTCAGAATCTATATAAACTTATAGCGTCTCTGTTGGCTGAATTGATAGCGTCACTGTCCGTCCTGATTTCGTTCCCGTCCACTTGGACAGTGGTTCGATCCCATGTGGGGACGAAATTATTATCAACTAAAATATTCCCCTTTGGTACATATATGAAAATATATCAATTCCGAGGGAAAGCGAATTTAGATATTAAAGGACATTTGTAGCTCGAATGATATATATATATATATATATATATATATATATATATATATATATATATATATATATATATATATATATATATATATATATGTCAGTCCCCTTTGTCACTAAAAGAATGCATTTTTTGACTGTTGATGACAGCAATGTATTTTGCTGAGTACATCACATCGTTACAAATCCACAGCGGTTAAATGCCAGCAGATGGAACAATTCGAAATAGATCATATTTTTAGTGGATTTTTATACTTTCATATAAATTCTTATCATTAGAAGACTAAAAAGGGAGTCAGTTTTTCTAAAAAAGCTTACAAACTAAATTTCTTTCTTCACCGTCAGTCACTGGATTTATATTGTGAAAAGAACCCCAGCTCCATGACGGATATTCACTATTCAAATCGCGATAATGGACCTTTTGTGCGCTTGGACGCAAAATAGTATAGGAAATAAGAGTTCCAAAAATGTGACGTCCAAGAAATGTCAGATATTTTGGTCATCTTCTGAAAGGACGCAATACCTGGGTATTATGTCCGAACATTTTCTCTCTTTATATTTTTCGACGATAATGATATATTTTAATATAATTGCCTTAAAACTAGAAATTTTCAATACACCTGTAAAGAATCGTATTTGATATTTTCGGTAGCGATCTGAATGAAGGCTTTGTTTTCGCCACCATAAGTGAAGAATTGTAAGATTTCTTTCAAGCTAATCAGAAAAACTTCGTCTAAGTCACGAGCAATATATTAATTGTGGCAAATCCTCTCCCAGCCTCGAACATTGCGTAGTTTTGCCTTTGTTTGTCCTACTGAAATATCTCACAAGCCCATGACATAGTGGTTAAATTGATGTAACTCGAACAATATACCGACGAATGAATGTGATTTTGAATTATGTAAGTTCAAATTACGAGACGAAAAATTGACATGTTAGAATCTGGGAACCCATCTTTAAGATGCACGGGCACAACATAAAAGCAAATATTTACATTGGGCAAGTTAGCTGTTGTGAATATGCCGAAAATTTATCATTTTTATTAAAGTCTGTTTAACAGTCTAATTCTTTATCAAGCAACAGACCTTTCAACATGGATTTTCTGCTGTTATCAAATCTTTCATTAGCAAACATTTCAAAATGATATTAACCGTGATTATGCTAGGGTTACTGCACTGTAAAATGATGATATAACGAATCAGCTTTATAAGGCGCATGAATTGTTGCTAAATTATGCTCTTTAAATCCACGCACACGAGCACATGTAGTGTGGGCGCTTCCTGGTTTTGTTTTTGTACTGTAGTATATTTACATTTAGTACATTTACGCTTACACTAAGTAGTTTTGTCTTTGTTTCATGTTTCCTTTTCGCCAACATGTGATTAAGATGTATGTTCTTGTCACACACACATTCAAGCAAAGAGACTAGGAGTACCCTGCACGATGTCAGCTACTGTGCAATGGAAAACAACACCATAACAATTTCAAACGATTTTTAAAAAATAATTTACAAATGAATGGAATAATATTTGTATATTATTCCTGCCTTGGAAGATGTTATATTTATTGGATTTCAAGTCACAGGATATTAGCTAATTGGCTAAATATCTGCTTGCAGTCATTCTGAATCAGGCATTTTCGGAACCTCCAGGTTGAGCTCTTTTGAAGGACTATCTAAAACACATGTTTGTTAGCTTTACTTTGTTGAAGAAATTCAATGAAGCATGATAAAAAAAAAGACTAGCTTTTCCTGTCTTTCAGGCTATGGTCCAAAAAATGAAGAATGTATTAGACTGAAAAGCTCTTTTTTTCTTGTGGCCATCTGTCTGTGATTCTTTAATTATGCCTGAGCAGGTAGAGATAAGCTTCAACCGTGCAAGGAGTTTTATTAGGGCAGGATTTAACACTTCCAGGAGAAGGACGCCACTATACCCAGTGATGTTGTCATCACTCTGGCGATAAAAAAGGATTTCTTAAAGTTAGGAGCATGTAGAATGGCATGAAGAAGGCAAAGGTAATGCAATTTGACCCTTTTAAGATATTTTAGCAAACGCAGTCAAAATTGGAAAGACCTCGCAATATGCTGGCCTTCTAACAGGTTTTGAACACTTTAAACCCTAGCAATGGGTAACACTATGGCATCTCAAGTTACTTGTAATAGTGTTGTACAGCTTTTAAACGATATGAAGCACCAAGAAATTAAATTCGATAGATTTTATTGAATCTTATTTTCCTTCAAAGTGGGCTCTATGCTCGTTAATATAGAAAAAAAAAGGTGTAATGAGTGTAGTGAATTCCATCGTACTTTTTACAAAAAAAGGTAAAAGGGTAGCACTGACGTATTGTCAAACAAAACACCATCAAGGACTTAGAGAAGTCATTATAGATTGGAACTTACAAGTATGAAGGGATGGAGCTCGTTCAAGTATGTCTGTGGCTCTATTTGGGGAGGGTCCTAGAAGGTAAAGAAGTGACAAGAAGGGCCTTCTTTAATAGTTGGATTTCTACTTGTTTTTGTCTGATGGAATTGTTTAGGAAATTATGTACAGTGGGCAATTTTAAACAACATTGGCAGTAGAGACAATGCAGGACAAGGATATGGGTTGATAGTTTCAAATGAAAATGGCAGTAATTTGAATTCTATTGTAGCGAATCTATGTAGTGTAGAATTTACCAGGAAGTCGAGTCGTGTCTTTTCACCGAGGCTAATATTTTGATAGGTGTTTACATTTACAAAGATTACATACATTCCTGGCGTAGATGTGAAAGCAAGCTTTTGTTGGTTAATAATTTGTTAAATTTGTTAGAACTTCGTAATGTAATCAACTCACTGAAAGTAAGCTCTTACTCTTCAAACTTACTTGGGCTTCGTTTGTTGGCCTAAACAAAAGAGGCATATGTCAATCTTAAAAGGATTGGAGTTGTTTCTCACCATTCCAACATGAGATGGAGTTAGCCGAGTTGCATGAAAGTAGTTTTCGGGATTTGACTTAATGAAATGTCAGTGGTTGCAGATAGTGAAAGGTAGTTGTAAGAAAGTCTTTGGAAAATATGAGGTACGTTTACTTTTGCGTCAAACTCGTATATTTCTACCGTAGAGATGGCGTTTTGCAATCAGCATTGTAACGTATTACATAACATTTAAACATAATAACCTCAGAAATCAGTCTTACTGAGAGTGTTTCAAGAGGAAGAAGCCGGGAGGCTTATTGGTTGTACATTCCCCATTTCAGTATCATGGCTACTGCTAAACTAGGTAGAGGCCCGGGCTGTCATTGATGCCCCTGGTAAAAGGTGTCGATGTAGCTTTGAACGAATTTCTTTATCAGGGACCAGCTATAACGAATTCGCCCAGTTTTGGATGACTCGGTATACTTATAAAGCGGATGTAAGATCTAGAGCGCAATTAAAGTATAATGGAAATATATGATTTTATAGTAGTCAATGAGCCAAACTTGTGCTGAATTAGTATGTCGATGCATCTCTTCAGCACTCGTTTATCACCGAAAGAATGTAGTACCCAGTGCTGAATAATAAGGGAAATTTGATTAGTTATACGAATAATCTTCTGGCATGATCTGTTAATGACCAGTGTAATTAGAAACAAATAAAGTACACTAAATGTTTTGCATAAAGATTTCTTACAGGTAAAAGATAAACAACTAATATTTTATTTTGTATTTATCAAGAAAAGGCCTCTAGATGAAATATCGAATGATACAAAAGTATTATGAAATGGGGGATTTAAATTAATTATGAGAGTTACAGTAAGACATACTACATTAACTATTTTGTAACCTATAATATGAGAATCTCTCTCCTCTCTCTCTCTTCTCTCCTCTCTCTCTCTCTCGTCTCTCTCTTCTCTCCTTCTTCTCTCTCTCTCTCTCTCTCATTGTTTAAAAGTGCACCGAACTTCAGATTTTGCAATTAATTCTTTCCGCTTTGTTGTGAGAGGGTCTGACTTTCCACGAAAGTTTTTTGAAAAGCTATCACAATGAGGACTTTGTAGGTAACACGCTCTGCTTTGAGTTTCGAAATGTTGAGAGTTATCTATGTTTTATGGTAATTTCATTTTGTTTCAGTGATGAGGCAGAAAATTTCCAATGAACTTAACCCCTTTCATTACTTTCCTTCACTTCCATATGACTCAAAACTGCAAATATATCATGGCACGTTTAAAACACTATTTCTATGATAAACAGACAACGAATATGAGATCAGAAGTGATATATGACTATTATATAATGCAGTTTAGTATCTGATACTTACATGAATATATCAGTATTATTGAAATCAGTGTCCTGTTTCCGATGGAAAAAATATTTCAGACCATCCTGCGTACCTACCATGAAGGTACGACGTACAGGGTGGACGTGTCCCACTACTGCTCCTTTGGTTCCAATACTCGGACAACGTTGAAGCTTGCTAGGCAAAATCAAGTTCTACGAGTTTCTACATGTCGATAAACCGACTACTATGAGATTCAGGGTCTCTGTAACACGGTTTTGGACTTTGCTCCTTGTCAAAGCATCGGATGTAGCTGAAAGTTGACATATGTATATTTTACAACCACACACAAATTTTGTCAGCATTATCAATAACCTAAACCCGATAGTTTTAATTTTTATAGAGTAAAAATGAACTAGCCGACGCCATGGCCAATGATTACGAGCCAAGAGTCGAAGAACATTCATTACGTAAGCAAGGTAAACAAACACCCTTTGACGAAATGTTGCCCCGCCCATCCACCAGACAGACACTCCATCGGCTCTGAAACCCAAAGACTTTATGAATGGCGGAACGATGCATAGATGTGGGTGGGGTATCAGTGCTAGCGTAGTAATACTACTGTAGCAGTAGTGCCGCAACAGTATAGCAGTAATATACATGAATTAAACGTTTAGGCCAACTGCTGGGATCCTTGAGGATCATTTAGCACTTCCTACAACTACTCGAGAAATTAGTTTTTATAGCCAGAAGTTAAATTTTCTAATCCAACAATGCCCATGGTAGCCTTCAGTGTTATCCTGAATTATAACGAGGCGAAAGTGGGTGGAGCCTCATGATGTCACCTTTCTGACGATAATAATTGGTGAAGGTTTAAAGCCAATATACGGTACCGGCTATTTTTTTTCAGTAAATAGGTAGATACCCAATAAATAAAAATTGCTTGACATTGGATATAGCAGTTATCAAATCAAGCTTGTCTACTATGTTTTTGGTAATTACCAACTATTCCCTACATCTTGTCAATCTGATTGTGACCTATAAAGTAGACTGTAATTTCTTTGGAAACTTATTTTGGGAGTTAGACTAATAATCGAAGTGTTTTTGTTTTTATTAACATATTTTGTTGGTTTGTTCATTATGACAATTATCAGTGGAGAGGTTCCAGAGTTCATAAAGGTGTGCTGCTTTGCTTGTATTTAAATTTATATGTCATTGTTGCCAGAGGTTTAGCCTTCGTTACGTATAGCCAATCATCCATCGAGAAAGAGGGAAGAAATGCTGTCATAAGTTACGTAACGAGTGCGTTCGAAACCTTTTCTCTGGGTAAGTTGGCCCGTCTTCAAAAAAGGTCACTTTTACATTATAAGTACCAAATTTATTCAACCTACGTAGTGCAAAATACACTCAAAATTTGTGTTGATATAATATGTATTCTGAAAAAGCGTTATATTTATGAAATGCATAGATAAAAAGTTATTGCGAAAAACCCGTGTTACAGAGGCCCTGAATCTCATAGTAGTATGTCTTCGGATAATACGGTAATTGTGGACGATGGAGTTGTGCGTGAGGATTTAGCATTGTCGAGTAGTGAGTCTGGTCATACGACGGATCCTTTTTGGAAGTCAAAGAAGTAAAAAAAGTGAAAAAAACAAGTTCACAAGGAGTCGAAGCAAAAGGAGCTTCAGCAATTATTTGTGAGGAAAGCAATGCTATTGGTTTGGCTAACAAGAGGAAAAGGGTGAGTGAAAGAGAACTTGTATTGCAAAATAACGAAGTCTCTTTTGATGAGAATAATGATCAGATGAACTTTAATAATGTCACGGAAAGAAAAAGATTGTATTTTCCACGTTCACTTGAGGTTAGTTACAATAAAATAAATGCAGTGGACATTTAAACTATATAGAAGTCATCCTGAGTTTGAAGTATTGTTTAAGGATGGAAATATAGAGAATTTGTTACTGGTAAAGATGAAAAGGCTGTGAAGTATTTAACTACTGCTGGGTTTGATTGGATTGTTTTGGAAAAACCTAAGGGGGAGGGAAAAGTGACCAAAATAATTATTTTTGGTATTCCGTTGTGTTTGAATCTTCAACTTATATTACATGATGAGCGAATTGTGTGGGTTAAGCGTAGAGAGGTTAAGCAAGGGGGTGAGGTGTGCCCTCAACCTCAGGCGATAGCGAGAGGTGAAGTTCCAGATAAGACTTTTGTTTCTTGTATTGGGTATTGTTACGACCCTTGTTGGGCCGTGATGCAGGTTTGTCTGCACTAAAGGATGTACACTCAGTGTTGTTACAGAGCATCCAGTAAAAGATGGTCAATGGAGACGAAAACACTCAGAAAAACTCAACAATATTTATTAACAAACAAAAATAATCAAAGTCAACCTTGTGACTGCCAAGGACAAATTCTAGTCCTTAAATAATCCCTTGGGATTCCTAACTACTAAAAACTAAGCCCTAAACAGAGATAGATAGAAACACATGAATGCAAATACAACAAAATATGCAATATAACTGGCCAGATCAAAATGAATAAAATAACCATTACCTATAACTAAATAAGATGGGAAGGAAGGCGAAGAGTAACAGGGAGAAAACACTTAATCTCCTACCTATGTTGATAATCTAAACTTATAATATAAACAAATATAAAAGCCACGAGGCTGTTAACACCATAAGAATAATTATAACCAAACAAACAAAAGGGGCAGCAAATTCCAACTGTCTCAACAGTTCATTATAAGATATATCTATATATATATATACAAATAATAATAACAAAAAAAATATCTCCTCACACTCAGAAGGGGTGTCCGTGATCCAGAACTAATAATAAAGGTCTTGCCTTACAGTAGGCCGTGATCCAAACAATTTCAGAACTCTGCTAACAGGGGAGTACAGAAGCACCAGGAAGGAGGAGTCGAGAGGTCCTGCACGACCATACAAAAGGAACGCTTACCTGGGATCTGTCTCCCTACTTGACTTCTAACGGGCATCAAGGCCCCCATAGCTGCAATAACCAAGGCGTCCTGGAAAAGCAAATGCTTCTAACACCTCAGGAAAACTCTTCCACTGAGGTGGCAGTGAGATAAGTCCGCAGGTGGCACAAATCACCTGCAATACAAGCAGGACGCAACACCGCAGGTGGCCAGAAGCGTACCTGCAAAGGACAGCACTCAAAGTACAGCGTACACAACACCGCAGGTGGCCAGATGTGTACCTGCGAAGGGCGGCTCAAAGTACTCCCAAAAGCGTCGATAAAATATATTAAGAGCGGCAGCTGCAGAGCAAAAAAAAAAGGACAGCCTCTGTAGATAGCCCGAACTGTCTGCCCAAACACTCGCTTTGTCTCTTCTCACCTCCTTCACCGAGGGCTCCAGTCACGTACCCAAACGTAAACAAAAAGATAAGAGTGTTAAATTGGTAATTCAAAAATTTTAACGAGCGGGGAGGAGGCGCAAAATCACCACACTAAAACTTAACTTTTGTAATATATACAATACAAATTTCCTTAAAAATAAATACTTAAATACTAAATGTCTTAATATTAAATGTTAACAAAATCACAAGGTTGACTAAAAACTGAAAAATTACGTTAACATCTGATACCTTCCTCCCGAAGAAAAAAAAATTTAAGCCAGAAAATTTTTTTTTTTTTTTATAAATGTAGTACTAACAAACCTGTAAGGAAAGAATAAAGACAATCTACAACAGGCAAACATACAATAATAGAGCAACAAATCTGAAACCAAATTATATTACATCAACAGAAAATACCATTGGGGAATGCAAACCAAAAGCTTTATATAGCTTACCATTATTTTAAAGATCAAGTGATAATACCATACTCTGAACCCAAAGACAAGGCATGGCAAAGGACAGACATGACATAACAATACCCATAGTTTAAACAGGATCATAAAAGTCACAAATCCCCAAGTCTAAGGAAACCAACCTACTTAACTTTACCTAAATAAACTTACAAGCACACACAGGCCTACACCTTAACCTACAATACACGAACAATATAGTCCAAAAAGTCATTATATATAATCATCAATTCAAAGTCCAAAGTATATTGTGACAAATCAATAATTGGCTAGGAACCAAGGGCAATATCATAAAATATTAAGAGTGTATAAACTTCATACAAACCTCAACAACTGGCAGTCGCCAAACCATATAATAAAAATAAACAGGTATTAACAAATAAACCTACTAAATTCAAACCTATAAAACTTGCAGGAACATTGAAACCATACTATATTCAAAAAAATAATTTTTTTCATATAACCTATTGGAGAAACGAGCAGGGTGACGTACGAGAGAGAAAGGCAAACTAATCAATTTCGGGAAAGGGCATCAGGAATCTTATTTTCGGAACCCTTAATGTGCTTTATCACCAATTTAAATTCTTGAAGATAGAGAGCCCAGCGCAAGATCCTCTGGTTGGCCCCTTTCATCCGTTCAATAAAAACCAGTGGGTTATGATCAGTCCAGACCTCATGGGAAAAGAAAAAATTAGTTACATAGGGTTTAAAGTGCATAAGGGTGCGGACCAAAGCAAGGGCTTCTTTTTCAATTGTTGAGTATCTTCTTTCTGCCGCCAATAACTTACGACTGAAATAAGATACTGGGTGAACTTCACCTTCCTCATTCCTTTGAAAGAGGACACCACCAATTCTACATCGCTGGCATCCACCAGCAAATGATAAATGGTCTTTGAAAATCTGGGGAAATTAAAATGGGGTTAGTCAACAACACAGATTTAAGCTTTTATTAAAAGCTTCCTCACACTGCTGCGACCAAAAGAATTTCTGACCCTTTTCTTTTCTAGGAGTTTTGTAAGAGGATGAGCAAGGTCTGAGAAATTTCTAACGTACTTTCTGTAGTAGCCAATCATACCTAGAACCCTTCTCACCTCTCTGACATTACTTGGGCTTTTCAAATTAATAATAGCCTCGAGGTTAGCTTGTTTCGGAGCCACCTGACCCAAACCAACCTCGTGACCCAAATAACAAACCTTAGTCTTACCAATTCACACTTGGCTAAATTTATAACCAAACCAGCAGACCTAAGAGCCTCAAATACTTTACACAACCTTACCAAATGCGTATGCCAGTCATTGCTATACACTACCAAATCATCAATATAAATCTCTGTTCCTTCTAAACCACAAATAACCCTATTCATCAGCCTCTGAAAAGTGCATGCTGCATTTTTCATCCCGAATGGCATAACCTTGCATTCATACAAACCAAAGGGAGTGACAAATGCAGAGATTTCACGGGCTCGATCAGACAACGGAACCTGCCAATAGCCTTTCAGTAAATCCAACTTTGTAATAAAATTGGCAGATCCTATCTGGTCAAGGCAATCATCAATACGAGGCAAAGGAAAAGAATCATTCTTTGTATGGACGTTTACTTTCCTATAGTCCACACACATGCGGAACTTACCGTCTGCCTTTTTAACAAGAACTATAGGAGAACTCCAGGGACTAACAGAAGGCTGAATGAGGTCGTGCTCCAACATATACTCAATCTCCTTACTGACTATATCCCTTTTCACGGATTCAACCGATAAGGACTTTGCTTAACAGGAGGAGCACTTCCCACATCAACATCATGCTGAAGAAGATTAGTTCTACCTGGAGAATCCTTAAATAAATCTGTAAAGGAATAAATTAAAGTAAGTACATCTTTTCTTTGATTAACATCCAAATGTTCCAAACCTTCCTGCAAGATTCCTAAATTTTGCAAATTTTCAAACAAAGCATCGGAAGGAACTTGATACAATAAGTCATCAGATTCTTCAGGAGGAACATCTACTACTACCGATATCGGTTCATACACAATTGCTAAAGGATCAACACTTTTACAATGATATGGCTTCAGTCTGTTTATATGATAAATTCTACACTTTCTACTTGAGCCTGGAGCTTCAATTTCATAATTGACCTCGGACAACTTCCTCAATACCTTCCAGGGACCCTTATACCTTGGTTCAAGAAAATTGTCTGGGTCCATACTCAAAACCAAAACCAATTCTCCAGGTTCAAAAGAACGAGCTTTAGCTTTTCTGTCAAAATTATCCTTCATCACAGCTTGTTTGCGAATACTCAGATTTTCCCGTGCAAAATTCCAAGCACTGAACAACCTCTTTTTCAAATCCTCTACAAATTCTCCAACTTTAACCTCTCCCCTTCGACCGGACTGTAGCACTTCGCTAAAAATTTCTAGAGGACCACGAACTTTATGACCGAATACCAATTCGAAGGGAGCTACACCAGTGGAAGAATTTGGATGATTCCTAAGAGCAAAGAGGGCAAAGGGAAGTGCTTTATCCCACTCACTACCTTGTTCGTAACAATGTTTTTTCAAAATGGATTTAAGGGTCTGGTGAAATCTCTCCACCACACCTTGACTCTCCGGGTGATAAGGTACGCTGGTAATGTGCTGAATGGCCAGTTCAGCACATTTACCTCTAAATACCTTACTCGTGAAATTTGTACCACAATCTGTCCTGAATAAAACACGATGGATAACCATACCTGGAACAAAGAAATCCATTAAATTTTTCAAAAACATTTTAGATGTAATACGTCTCATAGGGAATGCTTCGGGAAATCTAGAGGGCTCTATCCATAATAGTTAATAAATAAACATAACCAGACTTGGTTTTAGGTAAAGAAAGACCAACGACATCTATCACCAATTCCGAGAATGGTTCAACCAATGGCAGGGATAGGATGTAAAGGAGCTTTGGGAATTATTTGATTTGGTTTTCCCATAACCTGACATACCTCACATTCCTTCACATAATGCTTCACAGAAGATTTCATCCCAGGCCACCAAAAATACCTTGCTAATTTTTGGAAAGTTTTCCATACCCCAAATGGCCTGAAAGAAAATTGTTGTGAGCAAGATTCATTACCGATTCACGGAACTGGGACGGAACCACAATTTGTGCAATCTGAGAAGTCTTGCCAGATCATCTGTCGAAGGACGACTAAACCTGTAAAGTAGACCCTTGGTTATACCAAACCGAGGTTTAGTCAAATCATTAATGTCTCCCAATTCAAAGTCAAATTCTTTTTTCTGGGCTTCAATAAAAGCCAATCTGTCCCAATCAGGTTTCAAATCATTAATAATAATACTATTACTAACACTATCTACTGACCCGGGCCTTTCTACATCTACTTCTAAACTACTAAGCATTAAATCATCATCTACATCAAGTAGATCAGCAGCTCTTGCTGCGGCACGGGTTGTTATAGCTATGGGACATGCATTAATGGACAATATGGGAAATAATTCCTGACCCTCACTATTGACCATATCATTGCCCAAAATACCGTCAATCCCAGGAATGGGAGACTATCAACAACGGCCAACTCGGTAACCCTTATCACATCCAGGAAAAGACAACCTGACATCCACCAACGGAGCAGAAACAACAGTGTTCGGGAACCCTCCCAGAACAACATAATTCCCTGAATACTCTTTACAACCTTTTAAGGTATCCCTCAACACAAGAGACCGAGCTGAACCAGTGTCCCGCAAGAACTTTACTTTGATAATCTTAGATCCAAGAACAATTTTACCTGGCCATACATATTTGTCAAAATTGAGTCACAACTGTTTTTTATTAGAAGTGTCACTACTACTATTATCTACCTTACTACTAACTACAGATTTTTCCATTTGATTATCACAAGAACTGGACCTGTCAGAAATTAATGAAACTGGATTTTGGCCGTTTCTCTCAAGATATCGTCTACGGGTATTGCACTGGTTCTGGAAATGACCTGGCTTGTCACACCAAAAACAGGTTACTCTACGTCCAGTACCTCTGTTACCATTATTATTATTGTACCTTTGATTATTACCGGAATTAGATGTACCTCTGTTAACAAAGACACGAGGGGGAGGAGACCCTCCTGAGACTCTACCAACATTCCTACCATCTGAAAAAGAATTAGCATTATTAATCTTGGGAATATTAGGAGTCAACGAAGGTGGTTTCTCCCCGCCCCTCCTTCCACTACTGTGGGCACGGGAAGAGGGATCATTTAAAACCCTGTACCCAAAGTTACCATTGCCAGAGCGATGGGTCAACACATATTCATCTGCCAACTGAGCGGCACTACTCAACTTCATAGTTTTGACCTCCTCAAGATGGACCCTCAACTCTTTGCTACATGCCTTTTTGAACTCTTCAAGGAGCAACAATTCCCGCAACGCTGCAAAAGACACCACTTGTCGGCTTTTCAGCCAGTCGTCAAATTGTTCCTCCTTGACCCGAGCGAATTCTACATAAGACTGTGAAGGATGTTTATTATAATTCCTAAATTTGAGGCGATAGGCCTCGGGAACCAGATCATAGGATTTTAATACCAGCGCTTTGACCTTATGATAGTCCCTGGCAATTCCCTCCTCCAAGGCATTGTACACCCGGATAGCCTTGCCCACCAGCCTACATTGTATTAAAACAGTCCACATTTCGGAGGGCCAAGACAACCGGGCGGCAACACGCTCAAAGGCTTTGAAAAATTCAGGGACATTGTTTTCATCAAAGACTGGCACCAACTTTAACGCTGCACCTAAATTAAACCGTTCCTGAAACATACCTTTAGGGGAACTGACCAAATTGGCTCCCTGTAACCTAGCCATCTCTATATTCAACTTCACCATCTCTAACTCGTGACGCCTCACCCGCTCGTTCTCCTCAAATTCTATATTTTCTTTAATTCAATTCGTTTACAAATTAATTTATATTCTACCTCCTCCTTAGATTCACCCGAAGTATGAACAGAAGCCAGGGGTTCGACTGGCAAAGAATTAAGGGGGGGCAAAAATGGATTATTTGACACATTAGCCTTAGGTATATTCGAGGGACCTTCATAAATAATACCTGTACGAGGAGGATCCTCAAACAAAGTCAAACCAGCTCTCACGCTCAACCTATCCTCTTCCAAATCATCATTAATACTATCTTCACCATCACTATCTACTTCACTTTCACTCACCAAATGTTTGGCCTCAGCTAAATCCTGGGCAATCTTACCCTTCACAGCCTCCAATATATCTCTCTTAGTGCCCGCCGACTTCAGCGGAACACCCAACCACTGTGCACAAGCAACTAAATGTTTCCTATTTAAAACAGGCAAGTACTTTAGGCAGTCAGCAGACCCCAAAAATTCAGCTGGGTCAAAGTTAAACTCTTCCATCTTGGCCAAAAATTAATAACTCAGGGAGAAAGGCAATACTACAAAATAAATATTGAAGAGATCACCCAAGTGTCGCTCCACAGACCAAAATACCAGATACCCCTGAGTACATCAATCCTGTCACGGTCGCCAATTGTTACGACCCTTGTTGGGCCGTGATGCAGGTTTGTCTGCACTAAAGGATGTACACTCAGTGTTGTTACAGAGTATCCAGTAAAAGATGGTCAATGGAGACGAAAACACTCAGAAAAACTCAACAATATTTATTAACAAACAAAAATAATCAAAGTCAACCTTGTGACTGCCAAGGACAAATTCTAGTCCTTAAATAATCCCTTGGGATTCCTAACTACTAAAAACTAAGCCCAAAACAGAGATAGATAGAAACACATGAATGCAAATACAACAAAATATGCAATATAACTGGCCAGATCAAAATGAATAAAATAACCATTACCTATAACTAAATAAGATGGGAAAGAAGGCGAAGAGTAACAGGGAGAAAACACTTAATCTCCTACCTATGTTGATAATCTAAACTTATAATATAAACAAATATAAAAGCCACGAGGCTGTTAACACCATAAGAATAATTATAACCAAACAAACAAAAGGGGCAGCAAATTCCAACTGTCTCAACAGTTCATTATAAGATATATCTATATATATATACAAATAATAATAATAATAAAAAAAATATCTCCTCACACTCAGAAGGGGTGTCCGTGATCCAGAACTAATAATAAAGGTCTTGCCTTACAGTAGGCCGTGATCCAAACAATTTCAGAACTCTGCTAACAGGGGAGTACAGAAGCACCAGGAAGGAGGAGTCGAGAGGTCCTGCACGACCATACAAAAGGAACGCTTACCTGGGATCTGTCTCCCTACTTGACTTCTAACGGGCATCAAGGCCCCCATAGCTGCAATAACCAAGGCGTCCTGGAAAAGCAAATGCTTCTAACACCTCAGGAAAACTCTTCCACTGAGGTGGCAGTGAGATAAGTCCGCAGGTGGCACAAATCACCTGCAATACAAGCAGGACGCAACACCGCAGGTGGCCAGAAGCGTACCTGCAAAGGACAGCACTCAAAGTACAGCGTACACAACACCGCAGGTGGCCAGATGTGTACCTGCGAAGGGCGGCTCAAAGTACTCCCAAAAGCGTCGATAAAATATATTAAGAGCGGCAGCTGCAGAGCAAAAAAAAGGACAGCCTCTGTAGATAGCCCGAACTGTCTGCCCAAACACTCGCTTTGTCTCTTCTCACCTCCTTCACCGAGGGCTCCAGTCACGTACCCAAACGTAAACAAAAAGATAAGAGTGTTAAATTGGTAATTCAAAAATTTTAACGAGCGGGGAGGAGGCGCAAAATCACCACACTAAAACTTAACTTTTGTAATATATACAATACAAATTTCCTTAAAAATAAATACTTAAATACTAAATGTCTTAATATTAAATGTTAACAAAATCACAAGGTTGACTAAAAACTGAAAAATTACGTTAACATCTGATAGGTATAGAAGGGTATCGCTATTTAATGAGCCTCTTACCATGTGCTACAAATGTAGTAAATGGGCCCATTTAGCATACAAGTGCCAAAATTATTTTAGGTGTAGGTTCTGCAGTAAGCCCCGTCCATGACTCAAAGGAATGTCTGCAGAAAATTATTCCAGTGTTGCAACTGTGGAGAAGAGCATAAAGCAAATTCATGGTTATGCAAGAGAAAACCATTTGTTGGAGTAACCAAAGCAATAAATTCTTCACCGAAGATACCTCAGAATTGTTTAAATTCAAATAGCCTAGCAGCTCCAGTGGTTAATGTATGTGAACGGAGGAGTAAAGAACATAATGATGCAATAAGCGATCTTCGATTAGAAGTAAATGAACTTAATAAGTTATTTTCATCTATGCAAGGTCAGGTCGATAAGATTAGCAAAGTGAAAGGTATATTTTCTGAGAATGGCCAGGGTGTGAGAAGTACACGTGCTAAAAGATATTCGCCGCTTGGGTTACAGTGAGGTTGAGGTTCACGGTTACAGTGAGGTTGAGGTTCACGCTGCTGATGTGGTTAGTGAGAGGGAACATATTTCAGTAGGGAAAGAGGATTTATACAGAAATCAGGTTCATAATGTGGCCTTACTGTTAGATGCAGTTTTGAAATATATGGAAGAGCCAAATGATGAGCTTTGGATTAACGTAACTGCGAAAGCATAATCATTTAGGGAACAAATAAATATAAGTGGTAATGGATGTGTCTAGACTTAAATGTTTATCAACCATTGCAGCCAGGATAACCAAAGATGCTCAAAGTTCACGCGCCTCATGGGCTTGCATTAAGATTTCTCCCCAATCCTTCTACCTTACTCGAACCTTACCATTGTTATTAGAACCTGCAGTCCTGTCTTTGTCCCTAGCCTCACCTTCATATCGTCTGCTCTCTCTCGACCACCTGGACTCGCATTGTCTTCTATATTTTTGCACCCTTTCTGGCTGGGAAACCATTAGCAGCGGACACGAAGGAACCAAGTCGAATTGCCATTAACGGACTCGGACCTGTTTGGAAGGATAACAATACCAACTAACTTTGATCAGCAGAAGCCCGGTTACCCAGCGGGGTATATAGAGGAACTGACGAGTTCCCTACAGTTGCTATTAATGTGCACACCACCATGCGAACAGTGCGTGCATCTGGTTGTGAACAAGATTTCTCATCAAGCCCCATGCGTTTCACTCTGCCGACGACCTGACGCTACTCTATTGCTTAGGCTCAGTCGTTGCCCCTGAGACGGAAGTGACTTTGTATCATGCACCTACCATATGCTTCCCCTTTACCATCGTCTTGTGCTGAAGTGGCTAGTGATCAACAGAAGAAGAACTGAAGAACCACTTGAGACTTTGTCAGGAAGTCTAAACTAAAAACTACTTTGATGCTCTGCCAGAGAGTCTAAATGATGAAGACTTAATTTTCTATGACATGGTACGGAACTACACCCATGCGCTGCTAAATAAGGTAACTGAAAGTATACATTTGATCTGTCGGCACTACACCAGTTCCTACCACATTTTATTTCTTAGATGTGTTTTTCTTATTTGATTCCCATTCCTAGATTCCATTCCTTGATTTCAATGATTCCAACCCTTGATACCATCCCTCAATTCCATCCTTAGATTCCTGTCTCCCTATGAGACTTATGAAATTTTCATGTAATATTATCCTAACGTATATTAAGATTGCTACTCATACTTAAGGCACAATATTAACATTAATTCATGCAATTTCGTAGTGTTGTGTTTTATCTTACCAGTCACCAAATTACTTTATTTTGCTTTTACTAGTGTGTCATGCATGAACCATCCCTAGTTGCTTGTCTCCTTATGAGACTTGTGACATTATAATGTGATATACTAATGCATATTAAGATTGCTACTCCTACTCAAGGCTCAATGTAAGCATTAATTCTTGCGATCTCGAAGTGTTCTGTTTTATCTTACGGTTTACTGAATTACTTTGCTATTACTAGAGTTTCATTCAAGAAACTATTCCTGATCTGTGTAGGCTGCCCTGTTGTGTGCCTGCTCCTGTAGATCAACAGTGCCAAATAACTCAACTTACACCAGTGCCATATTTAGGATTTATGTTCCTGAATGACAGCAACATGTAGCTCGCTTACAGTACACCACTACTTAGCGTTTTGATTTTAGTGCTAATTTTAAGTTTATAATCCTCAATTACTTATGCCCATTTGTCATTTAGTAGGAACGTTATTTGCTCGTTTAGTAGTGGTACTTTGCTTTGGGATTGTGAAGAACTCTAATAACATCACTAGTGTCATAGAGCATCATATTTCTCCCGTATTTAATCCGCAGTTTTGTTAACTGATTTAGTCGTTCTAAAAGGTGAGTGTACTCCTCATCTCTTTCTGTTAATAGCTAGCAAGCCAACTAGTCAGACATTTTTGCTTAGATTATGCCCAAGTAAATAATTTTGAGAATTCTAAAATTCTGGATTTTGTATGAAACTAATACCCCAGCTTACAACTATGACAGTGGAGACCTTGGCCCAGGATTTTAGAACTTGTGGTAAGTTTAGAAGTAATTAGCAATTACTGGAACAATTCTAAAATGATTCAGTTAATTAGCAGACAGGTTACGACTGACTAGAACTAAAAATAATTATATTTTGGCATTACTTTACTTTGGTATCTGTTGTCTACATGCTCACATTGGTAAGTACAATTTTGTTTGTGTTACGTTTTGATTTTGAATGAATTCAACTTGTCCAGAGTTATTCAAATTGTGATGGTGACTGCAAAGTCTTGAGCGTCAAGCCTATATCGCCTGACGAGTCATTTAAGGTCACTAGATCTTGGAAGTTAAATACTTACTTAAATCAATTTTAAGTAATAACATGATCACGAAGACGAAAGGAATGATCATTAATATAATATGCAACACTGCTTGAGTATCATAAGATCAGAACGAATTATGGTACAAAACAAGCCAGTTACAAATAAAAAAAAAATATTTTCATTTGAGAGTTAAGTACCATCAAACTGTTTATTGAATACTTCATATCTGTTACATAGATATCACATGCTTATACATGAAATTGAAATTCAGTCGCAGGAATATTACATAACAAATATTTTCGAAACGTAAGCAGATATTCTGAACACACTGCAAATATTAGTTAGGATAAAACCCATCCAGAAGTTAGGAGAGAGAGAGAGAGAGAGAGAGAGAGAGAGAGAGAGAGAGAGAGAGAGAGAGAGAGAGAGGCTGGGGGCGGTAGTTAGGTGTGTTGAAAAGAGAGTGAGTAATTAATAAAAATGGCATGGATTACATAAAACTCATGATGGATCATGCATACAGAAAGATACAATAAATATGCAATACTGTATAAATTAGACCTGGGATAAATTCTTTTATTATACCCAACACAGAACACTACAGTTTATGGATCAGATATTCAGACAATAAGATAGACTTGAAAAGTCCCTTGATAACTACTGAACAAATTTTATACTACAATGGAATCTAAGAACAAGCCCATTCAGGTTACCTCTATTACAACGAGCAACAGAATTTCACTCTATCTTACGCAAGCAAACTTTGGACGATTGAGCTACGAATAAATTCAAGTCCCATTGTGAGACTATAAACATTGTTTGAATGCTATCCGAATATTTCTTTTTCTGTTTATGTGTGTGATCGACAGCATTCTGCTTCTGAACAATGTGAGATGCCGAATTTTAGATGAACATCAGACATCGCGTAAAAAGGCGTTTTGTTACACTTTTGTGGGCATTTTCTGCATCTCTGTCAGTAAATCTGATTGGGCGCTATCTTGTGGGAAAAAACACTTCAACACCTTCTTACAGGCACAACGATAATCTTCAGAAAACATGACGAAACTCACTGGGTTAAATATATACTGCAAGATGAAGATTGTCCGGCAGATCCTAGAGAATAATGTACCTAGTGATAGAGTGCTACCTATGATCATGGGAAAATAAGTGACTGTCTGCACTATGATATTTGCAAGAGCAGCCCTCGCCACTACTTCCTGCCACTGGGAAATAGGAGGTCTGTTATTAAGCCCGTGGTCTTGGCTACCATCACTTCCATTTCCTCGTTTCAGTCCATGAACCTAAACGAAGAATGAAAACAGATCAGTATTATTGCCCATGCGCTGAAACAGAAGACAAAATATGGTAAGCCAATTTATTTAAGTTAGTATTTCTACCATATTAAGTTTCAAAGACAAATCCTGCGGACACATAGCAAGTAAAAAGAGCTTTTTGTTTCACCTTGCAGAAGACTATCATATACGAAGCGTATATCAAAGTGAATGGAATCAGGATATAAGCCAGGATATAGGTTATTCTCCAGGACTTTTGCAAATTTGTCTCCCCTTCTGCTATTTTATAGCGATATGTCGAAGGATCTGGCACTCCAATAACCTAAAAGATACGAATGAGCTCAGTTGACTTAAATCTTTATTAATTCAAATTATGGTCAGATCCTGTATAAAAACAATAATAAACAGGCAAGAATATGTGGAAAATAATGCAATAGCCGACAGCTCCAGTTATCTTAGTGGGTTTGTTAAGCATAACTTTCTCGTACTCTCTCTAGAGCAAAATAATTCATTTTAACCAAACGTCAGACAAAATTTCCTGGGATAAAAGGAATTGAAACTTGATCATATAGCTGCTACACTCCCTTCTAGGACCAGCCAATCTAGAGACAGTGAAAATAAAGAACTAATGAGGCAGAAATACCAAACCTTCCTTAAAAGCTTTATCAAGAAGAATGTATTCAAAGTTGATCAAATTTTATATCTGCGAGTCAAGTGATGGGATGCAAGAGGGATTCATAGATTTACATATGTGTAGGCCTAGGGTTTTTGATTAATAATATATTGCCTATGGAATGTGGAGAATAGTGAGAAGCAACGACCTGAGAAAGCTGATGAATGAGTATTCTATGGGTGACGTGAGATAAAAATGCTTAGTTGGACAAGTCAATGTACTGAGTTTATTAACTCTTCTCAAAGTGCCTTTGTGAAACTGGATGCAGCTAGAATTGCGAGGCGTTAACGAACTGTGTGTTCGTATGTGCGTGTGCGCCTCTTTCTGTTAATAATGTTGAATACCCGAGTCTATGGGGGATTTTGATAGAGGCGTCTTTGAGAGAAAGGCAAGATGCCGTGGCGCTCGCCGGGAGTTTTTTATTAAGTGTGCTTAAGTGTCCGGTTGCTTGGGTGAGTGTTAAGATTACTTTAGCCAAAGAGCGGTTTATTATCTATTTGACATTTTTTATGATGATATCCAATCTTTAACCTATGATTGTTAATCTTGTGTGTGTACTTACTGGGATGTGTTCTGTGTCTTTGAAACAGACGGTTCTGGCAGAACTGGCAATGGAGGGGGACAAAGAGTTCCCAGAGGGGTGTAGACTTTTTTGGGTGACTAATGGTGACTATACCATTACTATCAGACATTTTACTGTTCGGGGTTTTTGAGTTAGTCTGTAAGGCTTGATTACTTGATTGGTTAATTATTTATTCATTGTTAATAAATGTTAATGTTATGATGCGACTCTCTCATTTTCATTACCTGTTAGGATGGAGAGAAAGAGGTGTCGGTGCTAGAGAGAGAGAGATTGCTTAGAGAGAGAGAGAGAGAGAGAGAGAGAGGCTGTGTGTAATACTGTGTGTTGGTTTGCCTTCCGTTCGTGCTACACGCTTACCTAATGTAATGCGGGAATCTCCCCATTACAGAATTTGGTGGCTAGTGGTGAAAAAAGTGGTATAAAAGAGTTTTTTTTATGCCTAGGAACGCCAATGTAGAGATATGGGTGACCAGTTAGAAAATAAAGGGGTTATGGGATATGGCTTAGCGATAGTTTTCGAACGACAAAGCCTTTGTGGGATTGTGGAAAATTGTTAAATTGTTAGATCTCGGTTGCTAAGTGAAAAGGGGTAGAGAAATATCCGTCCGTGGGATGGGGGATGAGGGAAGGATTTCTAATGGAGTTACGGGAGATAGTGAACAGTGCCGTTGATTTTTTCTTTTCTCCCTTTTTGGAAGTTAGCCATCGGTGACACAAGTTTTTTTTACCAAGGGTGAATTTGAATTTGTTTTTTCTCTCCAGCTGGTGTGAATATTTTTTTAATATCTCAGTTCGTGACTTAGAGTCATTGTTCGGGAACGTGTTTGAGTTTCAGCTATTTGATGCTGTAGAGAAACACATGGGAGAATTTCTTGCACTGTTTTGAATGCATACGTAATGGCACTACATTTTTTCTCTGGATATTTGTATTTCAGAAATTGTGAGTTTTCTTGCACAATACATTAGTTGTATTTGTGACAACTTTGTGAGAGATAGGAAACTTGATTAGTTTTCTAGTGGCCTATGTCGTAGTGCACATGGAGAAGTCTTGGCTAAGACATTTTGAATTTGGAATTCTGTTATAATGAATTGTGGCACATTGGTGATTTTTTCTAGAATTTTCTAGACACTTTTTATTCGCCGAGTTTTTGCCCTTTATTAGCAGTCATGCTAAATGGAGAGAATTTTATAGTGTTTGACTATAACGTTGAGTTATTCTCTGGAGAATTGGAGTTATATTTGGAGGTATATATTATTTTGGAGTTATAATTTGAGATATAATATATTTAAGATATATTTTTGGCCATTTTTGATATTTGCCAATGTGATGAGAGCTATGTTTAGTTCCATTATATTGCAGCCATCTTTGTTGCAAATGGAGACACATATTTGGAGATTATGGGGCAATATTTGTGAGTGTGTGAGCTAGATACCTTGAGTGCACATTTTTTTGGGAGATATATTTTTTGGAGCCTTGTTTTATTCCACATGGAGTTATTGGGTAAATAGAGGTAATATTTTGTATTTGCCGAAATGGAGGTGATTATTCTTTATTCCGGGAGTGGTATTGTTTTTTTATTAACATATGGCTATTGGAGAAATAAGAGAGAAATATAAGGGGGTTGGTTATTAACCAAAGGGAGGAAATATTTTTATAACCGGAGTGGTGTTATTATTAATATGGTGAAATATATGGAGTTGGAATTAATCTTGGCGGGTGACCTTTTTTTTGTGGTTATGGAGTTTTTTTTGAGCCAAGAGGAGATTTCTGTGGTTCTTTCTCTTTGGTTTCGTGACTATTTAGAGGCGAGTAGCATTACTGCATTACGAGTCCTATGGAGATGTGTGCATTTTTTATGTTCACAAGTGTGTTATTTTGGAGGCATATAATGGGGCAAAGTCATGTTGAGAGAATAAGTCTTTGAGACAAATTTTTGAACACATTAGTCATATCCTGGAGTTAATTTTGTGAAATGCGCTTACTTCGTGCCGGTACAGACGTTTTTTTTGAGAATCATGAGTTTTCCAAACTTGTTTGTCTGACTGGACAATTTTTATGCTGCTGTTTGAGCATACGTCTGCAGGTGGATTTTTCTGCTGGCAAGCGATGTGATGAACCGTGTGCTGACTTCTTTTCCTCTGATGACGACTGATCAGAATTTTGGCAATGTCTGGAAATGTTGACAATAGCATTTCACGAAAGCGCATGGGTAAGAGTTTGCTTTCTGGCAAATTCCATAACTTTACATGGAGCATTTCTTGCAAAAACGCGGGGGGGTTATGTATATCATACATATATTATGTGTTTTGTGATTGGGGAAACCTACTTGTGATTATCCTTTTTTTTATTATTTTTCTTTCTTTTCCTACGAGAGATATAATTGGGGGATTGAGTTTTAAATAGCATTTCTTTTTGGACGGGAGATGTAATTTGTCGAGGGTTGCTGTTTACGTAAATGGGAGTTTGACATTAAGTCTTTTTGTAATTAGTTGTATGAGCAGTAAAGGGGTTTTTGCTGTTAAACATTGGAGATTTTTACTGATTTTGTGGGTTGTTTAGATATCAGAGCTTGAGAGAACATTTTTTGGGTCGTACGTCATCTTCATGGCTGGTCAGCAGTAGAAGTGAAGAGATGATAACGATAACGCTATGGGGGGGATAGGATAGGGTGAGGGATCGGTTGCAACCGAATTAACCCCCAGAGGGGTCCCCCGGAAGGAAGTCTAGGTTTTGAAGGATGTAAAGTGGGGCTAAATGAATGTATGCGGAGGAAGGATAAAAGAATTGGACAGACCAATTTGTCTTCTGTTATTAATATAGTGATTGTTGTATCATTGTATTGTGATTCGACTTCTGTAGCATCATTATTCATTTATTGTATTTATATTGTTTTACTGTGTTTTGCTTCTGCCTGGTGAACTTATTTTCATGATTTTAGGCTCTAATTGGATCATCCTCCCTCCCTCCCTCCCTCCCTGCAGGGGGGGTCGAGAAGGGGGATAAGACCACGTGCTGTACATTGTTTTTTAGGTGCATTGTGTCAGTAATTGTTAATGTAATCGGGCTCTCTTCCCGATGATCAAGAGTTGCATTATTGCTAATGTTAATTATTTGTTAATTATTGCAGTGAGAGTCTACTTTACTTGTGCAATTATCTTAATCCTAATCACTTATCTTGTCACAAGTTACTTCTCTTGTGTAATGCATATGCATTTCTTAATTATCACATACTTAAGATTAATGGTGGTGTTTGCATGCCAGTATCTATAGCGGCTCGAATACTAGAGTTGAGTTCTCATTGGTCGAGCTGGTCTAGGGCGAAGTTGGGGATCTCGCATTGATGGTTGCAGGGATTCAGCCATACAAGCGCTCTGGTAGTGTATCTGGGAATGAATGTCCTCCTGGTGCTCCTGAATATTTGGAATTGTTGGGTGGTCATTCGCTGCTGATCTTTGGGCGGTGGTAGGGAGGAGAAACGTTTCTTGGGTAATGTGCAAGTTATGTTTCTCCTTTCCTATATGAAGGGTTTCCAGGATTCGCAAATGTCGGGGATCGGCAGTTTGGTGAATAATTTCGATATTAGGTATAATATCGCTACTTTTATTCTTGCATTATGGGCAGTCCAGGCGTGATTATAAATAGTTCCTTCTTCGGCTTGGAGAATCGCATGGTGGTCATGCCGATGCATTAGCCGGGGCATCCTCGGACGGGGCACAGTTAAAGGTAGAACACGCTCGTCTTCTTCAAGGGATCCTGCAGGGGGGGAGGGGGGGGGGGAGGGGGGGGGGCGCTGGATTGTTCCTCATCACCAGGCTGCTTGTCCTCTTCGTTTTATAATATATCATTAAATTAATGTTCTTGTCCTGACTGGTGAGGGTAACGTTTCCCTCGAAGATGTTCTTGAGGGCTTGCTCGTCCTTATACCTCCGGTGGAAGTGCCCTTTTTTAAAAAGCTTGATGGGCTCTGGGATGTTGGGGTGGGGTTTCTGGAGGTACCACTCATTGACATTCTTCGCTATCACAACATCGACGGTGCGATTAGCGTGTCCGTTGTCGACGAGGACCTAGGCCGTGCGTTTTAGTTCGCTGTGTTGCACCAGGAAGAGCAGTGTGAGATGGCCCTCCTGACGAAGGCACTGATGGTGGAGCGCTTATACCTTTCAGGGCACTTGCTCTCTCCGTTTATGCACATACCCAGGTTCGTCAGCTTCGTGTACACGTTCGTGTGGAATCGGGTGTCTTGCTTCTAGACAAGGACGTCGACAAAGGAGAGGCGGTGGTCTTGGTATCAAGCTTTTTTACAAAGGGCATTTCCACCTGAGGTATAAGGAGGACAACCAAGCCTTCAAGAACATCATCGAGAGAAACAATACCTCCACCAATCAGGAAAAGAACCTTAATTTAATGATATATTGTAAAACGAAGAAGACAAGCAGCCTGGTAATTAGGAACAACCCAGCGGCCCCCGCATTATCCCTTGAAGAAGACGAGCGTGTTCTACCTTCAACTGTGCCCTGTCTGAGGATGCCTCGGGAAATACATCGGCATGACCACCATGCGATTCTCAAAGAGAATCTCCTGCCACGTCCAAGAAGGGGTCATTTATAATCACGCCAGGACTGCCCATAATGCAAGAATAAAAAGGAGCGATATTATACCTAATATCGAAACTATTGACCAAACTGCTGATCCCCGACATTTGCGAATCCTGGAAACCCTCCATATAGGAAAGAAGTAACCTAACTTGAACATTACCCAAGAAACGTTTCTCCTCCCTACCGCCGCCCAAAGATCAGCAGCGAACGACCACCCAACAATGCCAAATATTCAGGAGCACCAGGCAGGACTCCAGACATTCATCTCCAGATACACTGCTCGAGCACTCACACGGCAGAATCCCTGCATCCATCAACGCGTGGTCCCCGACTTCACCCCACACTGGTTCGACCAATGAGAAATCAGCTCTTGGATTCGAGCCGCTATAAATACTGGCATGCAAACACTATCTCTTCACTTCTACTGCTGACCAGCCATGAAGATGACCTACAAGAAGGTTGAAACGTCACGATAAGCCAGAGCTATACCAACATTAAAACCAGTTGAATACCAGAGACGACCCCGGCCTGACATTGACCTCGCTTATGGAATGATACCAATACCGACGACAACTCCTGCTAGACCTGGACCTGAGGAACGCATATCCATACACCAATATTCTGATAATACCAGTTTTGGACTAATAAATCCTGTTCTAAATAAAATACTACTTTCAGCATTATTCCCAATATGAATATTGGTCAATTATTAAGAAGTATCGCTCAGCCAGAAAAGCGAGTAATAAGAAAAATAGAAAAGATAATATATAAGATTAATTCGCTGAATTCTGCCATTTTATTCAACAGAATAATAATAATAATAATAATAATAATAATAATAATAATAATAATAATAATAATAATAATAATAATAATAATAATAATAATAATAATAATAATAATAACTCTCAAAATAACCAGTACAAAAAACATATTGTATTTTACCTGGAATAAAGGAAGAACAAACATTACTGTAGAGTAAACCCACGGGGCAACAATAAAACAGTAGATGGCACTAGAACAGTTCAGACTTCTGTAGTTTACAGGCCACACCACTGATATCATCCTACAAAGGAAAGAATGTTAGGGAACTCTAGTTAAGGAGAGACAGGTGCTGCCCATTTAAAGAAATGAGAGAAGCAGGTCACGATGTTGTGATATATTCAGAGAAAATTATATTTCATTAATTTTCTATTTTATTTGTTTTGGTCACAATATTAAACACTTCATGATTCCTTTTATATAAACAGTTTTACATTAAGTGCAATTAATTAAAGTGTTTTACGAAATGTTTTCACTGCTGTTTTAATAATCATTACAACTTAAAACCTATACGAATTATATCATCTGAAGAGGCATATCAAGATTTAATAAATGTGATTAGAAAAACCATCCTCAACAAGAATTTTATTCCAGCTGTTCTTAAGAAACTAAAATTCACATGTGAATGAAGGAATGTTCGTATAATTGAAAATATCCAAAGTAATGAATGAAATTATATTCCTTTATTTAATGATAGTCATTTGAGTAACTAAGGGTTTTTAGGGCATAACATTAGGTTTTACACTAGGAAAAGGGTATGAAATAATCTTAGAACAGGAAATAAGTCATATGACAGAAGGGTGGAAAAACACTGAATTTAGCCAAGCACTGAAAGATTAGATGGACTATGTAGATATCATTTGTTCTGCACGAAAGTTGGCAAAGACAAGGGTGTTTTATGTCTCTGTGAGAAGTGAAAGTAACAACAACAGATATAAATGAAAAGCTGCGATATTAGAAAACTGGTTATAAATGACAAATAAAAAACTAATGTTTGCAAACGATGTTTACTAACTGGGGATGAAAATAAAATCAAGAAGAATGTGCTGCGAATATTTGAAAGTTTTTAGACGAGACAAAATTTTAAAACATGATTGACATGAATTCTATTGTTAATAAGAAAGATGGACAGCTATTTATCACGAATCATGGATGGATAGATGCTGCTGAGCTGGATTAAATGCAATAAATGTCATTATAATGAGGGATTGCTAAAATATAGAAAGGCAGACGAAAGAATTTTAAACGTAGAATATTTGCAAAGTATTGCGCACAATATATTAAATCAAGTTTTTCTGGATTTGTATTTTATACGATTTTTAACTGTTTTCTTGAAGATTTTGCAGTTAAATGAATTCTCTTAGAATCAGAATGTGTACTTTTTATATATAAATTATCTTTATTCAAAGAATAAACAAACTTGCTTCTTTCTTTATGTTTTAATACCATACTGTCCTCTTGAAAATCATTTTCAAGTGTGATTATTACCTAAACACTTACACTTGTTTCACTACTTTTGAAAGTAATTTTTTAGCCTGGTATGGCGCTGAAATGGCGGTGCTGATTTGGCGGCGCTGAGTCGGCGGCGCTGAATGGTCCCCTCCCCAATATGTGATACCAAAAAGATGTTGAAGAATTGAAGTTAACGCAGCGTTTACAAAAGGCCGGAAGAAAATAGTTGGAAAGTCTATGGACGGTATAGGCTTAAATATATTAAGGCATTGTTGAATCTTAGTCAATCCCGCCTTATGGAAGTGTGTAGTGGATGTTGAATGGGGAAAAATTTTGTAGTCATTAAGACGGGGTTGCGTGCAATAGCGTGATGTAAGAAGAATAGAAAGGGTATAAATTGATGAGTAGAGAATTGGTGAAAGTATTAACAACGGGGAAACGATGGATCAGAATACTTTGAAATGGCTCAGGCATTAGGTGATTGGAAATTATGTTAAGACAGGAAAACCTTGAAAGAAATACGGGACTAACATCATGAAACGGTACTAGAATGGATTTATTTTATTTCGTCAGTAATTCAGAATAGTAGCAATTTAGCCGTGAATTTATCTTTTTACAGAGAATTCAGTTTACCTTGTCTGTATTAGTTCTATTCTTACCTTATTAAAGCCATGGTTGAAGATGTTGATAAGTGCGCAGCTACGGCTCCCCTATTGAGGGCAAAAAGGACAATCCACACTTCATCGGGATATTTTGAATGTTCGTCTCTGGAATTTTCAACTAACATTGCTGTTGTAGAAACAGAGCCGCAAAGACAGGCAAAGGCGGAGGAAGATAAGAAACTCATAATGAGTTTGGTACAGCCATTCTTGCATAGCTTCTCAGATTTGTAAATTGAAATTATCATAAAGATGTTTGCTGTTGAAGAGAAGGATGAATAAATTTTTAGCCATTTTGATATAACCTGTAGAACGTTTTTCAAGTATTTTTGGTAGACCTTTATGGTAATGTGCAAGTTATTGATATTCAAATTTTAAAAAAATTCTTAGAAATGAAAAATTTGATTTAAAAATAGCATTCTGTACATTACATTATATGACAGTTCAGTCTACTATTAGCAAAAAAATTTAACTTATTAGATGATCTGTGAACCAAGTGGTTGACAGAGAACAGTACCAAAAATTTAAGAACTCCATTAAAAATCGATACTGTAACGTCCTTTACTCAGGCATACACAGATACATACATTATACAAACACACATACAGACACACACATACACACACACACACACACACACACACACACACACACACACACATATATATAGATTAATATATATATATATATATATATATATATATATAATATATTGATATATATATATATATATATATATATAGATATATATATATATATATATATAGATATATATTATATATATATATATATTATATATATATATATATATGGTATATTATATAATATTAGGTAGGTATATATATATATTTAAATATATATATATATATATATATATATATATATATATAATACCAATATATATACCTATACCTATATTATATAGATATATATTTTTTTTACGTATATAGCGGCCTTGAGAGAGGCTAGATACGTAACGGAAATAATTGAGGGATTTCAAGAGGGAATGCTTTACTTACCGTAAACTGATAGTTATTATTAATTTCTTTAGATGGAAGGTCGCCAGAAAACTCAGCTCGTTACTTAACAGCTATTTATTTACAAAAAGGCCCGTGCTGGCCTGGAGAAAAGGTAAATGATATTGGCCCCCACGTTGGGGCTTATAATCTCATTCAATTCAAGCTGATTTTCATTCACTTGGGGTAATGCACACTTGCGGGCAGAGACGGCACGTGACTCATGGTAATCTGGAAAAGAATCCCAGATTAAACGAGATAAAAGAAAAAATGACTTCTTGCTTTGATTTAATTAATTCTCTAATACTGGGGAGAAGGAACTTTTAAGGTTTCACTGAAGTATGCAATGACTCCATTGGTCTGGGACGATCACACAAGGGGAAGCATGCGGCCATGAGGCAGTGAGAGGGAACAAAAGGATGAATTCCTTTTGTTGCTGGAAATTGAATTGGGAGAATGAGGATCAAAATTATAATAGGTGATAAGAGACTGGCAATATGTTGTTTCACAAGACGTACCTGGATGTCGTGTTCAGTGGCTCTTTGTAGAAAAGCATGGCCCCCTTTGTCTGAGGCCTGGGTCATCGGCGCGCCACTCACACCCTGGGTAGGCCTAACAGGAAGGCAGGTAATTTGACCTCTGTCCGAGATCACGTCTCGCAGCCGACTGAGACAGAATTCAGGTGGGTTGCTTGGGGGTTGGAGGTCAGCTTAACCCCCCACGATCAAGGCAAATCCTGGAAAACAAGCATACAGCCAGCAGAGGGGTCACAGGAAAGAGAGCTTAAGGTATAGGTCTAAGAAGTACCAATCTGTCTACACCCTTCCCTTTTGAGATACGTCCCTACAGCTGATAAAAGACACTTTTCCCCCAACTGGGGAATCCCCTATCTCTGGCTGGCGGGTTTTGGTTCCCGCGTTTCCTAAAAATCAGCTGATATTTCTAAAAGAAAATGGCTGCCGTTTTCCAAATCGAATTAATTAATTAATTGCGGGGTAGACGAACGATCTATAAACGTCACAGCTCCCCCTGTTAAGAAGGCATTCACTCCCTTTCGGGCGTGAAGGTCTTGGCTTAAATAAATTGATCGTCTCGACTACCCAGTTCTCCTACTCCAACTTGAAGTTTTTTTGAGCAGCGATACAGCTAACTACAGTGGCCTACCTAACTTATAGGCAAAGATGCTAAGTGTACTAACTTAATGGAGTAATGTAGTCTAGCCTAAGTAATAACTACGGGTTGTCTTGTGACGACAGTCTACTCTACCCCTAGATAAGGTTACTTGAAAATTCTACTTGCTACTAACCTAATGCCCTGGTACTAAATCATTAGCCTAACCTACTCAATACAGTTAAATGAAGATGCAATCATTCCAGAGTGTGGTACGCACAGCAGTAATGTGTCGCCGGAATTGTTAAAATACATAATGAGAGGTAATGATGCATGGGGATGATGAGTGATTAATTGACCAGGAGGGAAATGCAATGAGGTAATTATATTTAAGTGAGGGTTAGTATCACAATTTCTAGGGTTAGAGGGTTAGTTTACTGGCAGAGATCAGGCTGGCTACCTTTCTCTGGGTAGGTGCCAGGATTACTCTGCAATTGAATGCGACACTAGTAACCCTCGGGCACAGGTGTCAAGGAGAGCATGTGGCTCTTTGGTTAGTTTGTTAGTTACGTCCCTTCTTCTTCTTCTTATTCCTCCAGGACCTGGCTATACCAGTCCTAGGAGTAGACGGAGGCAACGACTCTGGGGTAAGGCCAGAAACGCCGGCAGGAGCTGAGGCAGCGGTAGCCTGAAGGATTTCAGGAGAACACCCTACTTCGGTCTCTGCAGCAACCGTTGTAGAGGTGGAACCTACTGCAGGGGAGGACCCTCACTCCGGCTGCTGCGACAACCGTCGTGAGGGGAAAACTCCAGGCTGACTCCTGGTTGGGCAGTTCCTGGTTTTCCAGAGGAGGTACAAAGGTAAGGTCTGCCGGAGGTTCATCCTCGGGCGACAGAGGTAAGGAGGAATGAGAAGAAGGAACTAGTGATTGGCCATGGGCTGTGGTAAGCTCCAAGCCTGTTGGAGGATCTCCTGTAGGAGGATCCTTGATAAGGTTAGGTGCCAGCGCTAGCTCGGGGCCAGGCGCAGAGGTCAAGTTCGGTGGTGGCTCTACGTCCAGGCTGGACGGAGCTTGGCACTGCTCAGTGCTGCCAAGTGGTACTGGCAGAGAGTTGAGGTCGACTGGACCTGTGGTGGGTACCGGAGGTGCAATACCTCTCAGCGTGCCCTTGGTTATGGGAGACAGAGGGTCCTGTCTCTTTTGGGAGGCTAAGCCTTGTGGGACTTGGACAGTGTCCGCTGCACATAACTTGCTAGGGCACCTAGGCCAATTTGTGGAGTGCCCTATTACGTTACAGGTCTTGCACGGAACTGTGAATGGTCAATCTCCCTCCTTGGTAACGGGGAGACTGTTGGTGGATGTACTTCCTAGAAGAAGTAGAATTTCGGTGACTCCTTGCTTTGGAGTGATTGACATGGGGTTAGGACCCCTAGGCTTTTGAATTGTGAGGGAGACTTCATGTCTTGCCCTAGGAGGAGGTCGTAACCTCCTGGGATGTAGCTTGCAACTGCAAAAGTACATTCTTTGGAGAAGTGAGGTCTGGTGACCCTCAATTGGACGGTCGGAAGGATCAGTTTAATGTGATTGATACCTTCAATGGTGATCAATCGACGTCTATCAACGTTAGCCCCTCGGGGAATTCTGTCTTCCCGTATCAGGGAGACTTGAGCGCCAGAGTCGTCGTAGGCTCTGACGTGGCTTGGCTGATAATGACTTTGGAGGGGTGCGACGGTTATAGGGCCCTTAGCTGGGGGTCCTAGAGAAGAAGGATTAGTAATGGCCATTACGACGGCAGGAATATTGTGGTTCGTGCACCCTCCGTAGTTGGCAGACATGTGACCCTTGCGGCCACAGTCTTGGCAGAAACTTGTTCCAGAACCTCTATTCCGTGGCACTGGATGATAAGGCCGAGATGGCCCCACAGGTTGCGAATCTGCGGAGTCACCAAAGCTGGCAGTGTGCTCGGGCACAGGTGAAGAGTCCTCTCTGGCAGTGATTTGATGTGGGGAGGTTAAGGAAACCTCTGTTGAATCACCCTCGGAAACAAGTCTGGGGTTAACTGGTGGGCTTACCTCTTCCAAAAGGGAGGAGGTAGGCGGTAAAAGGGTAAGAGGCTGAGATGGTGCGGAAGAAATTTCTATCTCGGGCACTGGATCAGGACCAGGCTCGCAAATCGAAAGGATGTCAGGCTGACCAGAGACGGCGGGACTAAGAGAGACAGTGGGTGCAGGGCTGGAAGCTGGCAGAGTGGCTTGAGCTAGGATACTCTCCTTACGGGCCTTCTCCCGCTTGATGTCGAGTTCCTTCTCCTTGAGAGCGAGCTCATGCTTTCGCTCCTCTTCCCTTGCCTTCCTTTCTGCTTCTCTTTCTTTTCTCTCTGCTTCTCCGGCTTTTCTCTGGTTTTCCCTTTCTTCTTTTCTTGCAGGCGCGCGGCAGCCTGCTGCGCCTTTATCCACTGGTCTAGTGCTGGTCCAGTGTAACCAGCCTCCTTGCCCAAGAGTTATGAGGACTCGGAGCCTCTCGAGCTCTACGGCAAAGAAGTCGCGGGAAGCAGGGGAAGACATTTCCCTTAGGCTGCAGTAGAGGCTCTGATGAAAATGAAAATAATGGCCAGGAAGGGTACGGAATGGAATAGGAGTGCCTACTGTGGAAAGTGGCACTCACTTGGAAAGGGGTTCTGCGACGTGGTAGAGAAAAAGTCTTAGAAGACTGGGTGCTCTGTGGCACTTGGGAAGTGTCCCGTAAGTTGGTGGCACTTCTGGATTGGCACCTTCTAAAGAGGTGAAAAAATCAAATGGAGTGTACGGCGTACGTCACACTTAAGGGCGTTCCTAAGTTGGGAGACGCTGGAATGGGCTACCTGTAGGTCCAATACAGGTGCACGGCACTTTCGGAGGCGTTCCTTGGTGGAGTGATCCAAAATGGTGGATACTCTAATGAATTGGACGTTCCGTAGGGACGGACACGCAGGTATAGGGCTACCTGTACGTCTGTACAGGTGCGATGGCACTTCGGGAGGCGTTCCCTTGATTGGGCCGGTCCGAAGGATCACACCGACTTGTACACGGACATTAATGAACTGGGCGTTCCATAAGAACGGACACGCAGGTTTGTCAGCACTTAGGGCTGGTATTGCGGCGCTTCGGGAGGCGTTCCCTTTGTTGAGTGTTCCGAAGGATCACTGACCCTTGTACATGGACACACTAGTTACTTGGGCGTTCCGTAAGGACGGACACGCAGGTTTAATGGCTACCTGTACGGCCTGTACAGGTGCAATGGCATTTATGGAGGCGTTCCTTGGAGCACTGGTATCGTGCTGGTGTGTCCCGGACACTACATGCAGTATACTTAAATATACTGAAGTGAAATGGCACTGCTCATGGCAGAGTGTAATGGTGGAGGAGAGAAAGTAAAAGGTGGGAGTACTTCAGCAGCCAGTCGATGGACAGTGTCAAGAATTAGTGGCACTGTGAAATGGTAAGACCTGACGTGCACTGGTGGTGGCCAGTCCTAAACTGGTAACGACTTCCCTGTCTGGAAGTAATGAATTTGCGTGGCACACTGTGCGAATTGTGCTTGCGGTATACGCAAGTCTTTTGTGATAAAAAATGAACAAGACCACTCGGGCAACGACAGGTAAGGATAATTTTAGAAATGCTCAGTCACTCGCTGAAGTACTCGATAAATGAAATAAATAAATGCTTGCAAACTGCAATGGACACATGCGCGTACGTATCACTCTGTGTAAATGAAAGACACAAGAGACTAAATGTTAATTCTGCATGCTATAATTAATGGTAAGATGTAGTACTCTTGGCTTCGTGAATACTGTGTTCTCTCTCTCTCTCTCTCTCTCTCTCTCTCTCTCTCTCTCTCTCTCTCTCTCGGAGAGGGTGAAAAATGATATATGAATGAACTCCCTTATATTTGAATTGAACTACTAATGTTAGTTTAATATGACGCAACTTGCGTTAAATGATTTACTTACGTTAACGTGGAATGAAAGAATTGCTTTTGATAACGTTTTATGAAAATGATAACGCGCTCGTGGTGAACGATTTTTACGTTAATGTTAGCGGCTTGCGCTTATGAAATGATTTGCGTTTCAATATGAAATTTACAAAGACGCGTTTTACGTTAACAATTCTTGCAAGTGACTCTACTTTTAAGATTTACGTTAACTTTACGTAAGGACAAGTGAAAAATTACGGTAAGGATTTGAAAACGATGTTAGCAAACAATTGTAAATGAGGTTACGTTAAGTGAAATGAAATTTTCGCTCAGCGTGCGAGTGAGCGATGCGAGGTGAAACACGTGAGGTGAGAAGAGCGGGTTAGCACTACGGTGTGCTAGCATTGATGGCGAATCAGCTGATTCTCTGTAAATGCGAAGACAATTTACAACACAAGATTCTACTTTCTTATTCAAGGCGAATTACGTTAATTTCTCTGGCAGGACGATAGATACTAGTACCGAGATCGATATTATTTACGTTAAAACTTTGAGACTTACGTTACTTTGCTTAAATGGTTTAGATAATTCTGAAAGGGATAAAATCATGGCTGCCGCTGTGAGCGAAAACGAAGGCTGGTTGAGACCGCGCAGGCGCGAAAGTGCGCTAAGCTGAATTAGCTGAGAGGTAGCGGTTACCAACACTTGGAATGAAAACTAAGTTAAAAATGGATTCCCTAACATATCACAGACAAAAGAATTGTACACTTCTTTTGCCGTAAACTATTAGTAAACACTCCTAACTAGCTAGGCTTTCTCATACAGCAATAAACCCTGGCAAAGCACTTCCTAGTTTGATC
>NC_087214.1:59656162-59661162 GCF_015104395.2 Macrobrachium nipponense | reverse complement strand
CTCTCGCGGTGGTGTAGTAGGTAAAGCTTCACTGACGTTTCGGGTTGGTCCAGGCAAATCTATTATCGAGAAAAAATTCCCCTTCGGTTAAGCATATATGAAAATAGATTAATTCGAGGTAGAGCGAATTAGATATTAAGGGACATTGTTAGTTAGCTCTATATAGATATATATTATATATTACTATATATAATATATATATATAGATTATGAATATATAGATATAATTATATATATATGTGTGTGTGTGTGTATATATTTACACACACACACATATATATATATATATATATATATATATATATATATATATATATATATATATATATATATATATATATATATATATATATATATATATCTATATATATATATATATATATATATATATATATATATATATATATAATATATATATAAGGGTGTTTTGAAATTAGACCCCCCTCCCCCACCCTCGTACAGTATAAACTAAAATTTCATATGGAAACAACACAAAAGTAATTCAGAACATGGTATTTATTTAAGTTTCTCTCTGAGTATTTAATATTTTGTGTGGCCTCCATCTGCCTGTACCACAGCCTGCATTCTTAGAGATATTTTCCTTGTATATGTATGTTTAATATACTTTTTGAATAAGATTTTGTTTACCAAAGATCTGATTGTGGTCAGCTGCCGCCCTGTGTAATCCTTTAATTGTCTTGTCCCTGTGTCTGAGCAGTTGGACCTAATCTTTTTGTTCTTAAAAAATCCCATGTTAATGCTTGTTTGGAAAGGTTACTCATTCTCTAGGTGTGTTCGATTCTAGGTACTAATCTCCTTATAATCCCGATCTGTCACTTATACGACCTTTCCTGTGCTCTCAATTTCTCATGTAAGTCGGTTTGTCTGCTAAGTAAAGGATGTTGATTCGAAAGATCTTGCAGAAACTCTGTTGTTTATCTTTCTTTTGTGGCTTATACCTTTATTTATGGATTTACCATGTTCCAAACTTTCGTGACTCATTTATACATAATGAGGGCCACATTTACTTTCGCTATTCTTTTTCCTCTTTTGAGATGTACTGTCACTACTTTCTCTAAGTCTCTTGTGGCTGCACATTCGACCAGAATTCGACTAAAGTTCCTGAAGACGTGCCTATCTGAACAAGAGCTCCCTAAATCCTTGCTGTCACGCCGTTTAACAAGGTATGATCATCACCAATTCAAAGAATTTAGTGCCATGATATTAAAACACCACGTCAAGATTGTGTTGTAAACCTATCAAGTAAACAAATAAGTGAAAATTTTGTGAGTGCGCTTGGATATGGTTTATCTTTCTTTATAACGAATCGACCTTCTGCTTTAATGATTACATCATCCTTAAGTAAATTTGAAAAAATATTGTGATCTTCCTCAAAATTATGTTGACATAATTAAAGTTATTGTTTACGGAGCTGCCAATGTTAAGCATGAAAGTAACTTCCCTGCTCGCAATAAGAAAACTTTGACTGATCTTAAAAAGGTCAATACTATCCACATTACAAAAGCTGATAAGTCAAATAGTATAGTAATTTTAGATAAAGCTGACTACACATCACGTATGCAAGCCCTACTGGATTATGATATGACTTATAAAAACTAACAACACATCCCATTGATCAAGTCATAAAAAACTTTAATAGCACAGTGAAAAAAGACCTTAAAGATAAAACAGAACTACTAGGCAAATTGTCAGTCAAATCTCCTTTGCTACCTTACCTGTGCGGATTAGTCAAAACGCACAAAGAAAATAACCCTATGCGGCCTATTATCAGTACTGCTGGCTCAATTTCATATCAACTTTCGAAATATATCACTAAGATCTTGTCCCCGTTACTTGGAACCATCTCCGATTCTCATAGATTTAGTTGATAAATTAAACAAAATTACTCTTTGCCCCACTGATAGATTTGATAGTTTTGATGTATGTTCTCTTTTTACTAAAGTCTCTATAGACTCTATTTTAGAATATCTTAGTAATGAACTAACTCAGCCTGGATTACCTCTACCTATAAGTCACATTATTTCACTCACTAGGTTGTGCATTTGTGATTGTAAGTTTATATTCAATGGTGAATTTTATTAACAAATATTTGGCATGGCAATGGGCAACCCTTTATCACCACTCCTCTCAAAATTGTACATGGAATTCTTTGAAAAACGGTATTTACCTAATATCATTTATATTCTTGTAAAGTGGTGTAGATATGTTGATGATATTTTAGCTGTTCTGCCTACTGGTATTGATGTAAATGATTTACTCTCTAAATTAAATAACCAGGTACCATCGATTAGGTTTACTCTAGAATTGGAAAAAGACAATCGCCTCCCTTTCTTCGATGTTTTAATACATAGAGAACCATTTCAATGTAAATTCAGTATTTATAGGAAACCTACCAACAATATACTTTATGTTCATTTTTATTCAGGCCACCATCTTTACATCAAAATATAAATTTTTTCTTCAATGTTTTTTTGAGCATTGCGCATTGTCAGTCCCCAACATTTGGATCAAGAAATTGAATATATAAGAAAAATAGGGAAAGATTTGTTATCCTATTATAAACCCCACAAAAAGTTTTATAGTGTAAGTAACACGGAGAAAGAAACTTCTAAGAACATTCTCAGTTTGCCTTATTTTAATGGATTTAAAACCATTTAATCATTGTTAAAAGCCTTTAGGGTCAACCTTGTTTTTTCATATAATAACACACTAAAAGGAATGTTAATAAAAAATGGCCCTAGGGAAATAACAACATAATATATAAAATTCCATGTATGGACTGCCCCTCCTTTTATCTCAGACAGTCCAGCAAGGGCTTAGAAGTAAGATTAAAACAGCATAAATATTCTGTCAAAACTGGGCAAACATCTATTGCAATATTCATTCATTTAAGTGAAAAAAAACCACCAGATAAATTGGATTGGTAGTTCAGTAATTGCAAGATCAAAAGATGACCTATCACAAAATCTTTTAGAATCTTCCATAATACAACTTACATCTCATTGTAATTTTAATATTAGTCCTGGCCTGTTTCATTTAGACCCTTGTATTTGTAACAAGTTTAAGAATAACCTCAAAGATATAATTACAGACGTTCTTAAATTGTACCTATGTTTATGCATGTTTAGAAAGGTTACTCATTCTCCAGGTGTGTTCGATTCTAGGTACTAATCACCTTATAATCCTTATCTGTCAATTATACGACCTTTCCTGTACTCTCAAATCGGCATGTAAGTCAATAAAGGACGTTGGGTCGAAAGATCTTGCAGAGGCTCCGTTGTTTATCTTTCTTTTGTGGCTTATACCTTTATTTATGGATTTATCACGTTCCAAACTTTTGTGATTCAGTTTATACACACACACACACCACACACACACACACACACACATATATAATATATATATATATATATATATATATATATATATATATATATTATATATATATATATATATATATATATATATATATATATATATATATATATATATATATATATACATATATATATATATATATATATATATATATATATAGTATATATATATATCTATATATAATATATATATATTTTATATATATACTAGACCTGACTTGTATCTGTACCATTTCTGGACACCAGAAGTTCACGCCACGTCTGTACCACAAGAAACACCAAATTATACAAGCTAGTCAGTTCAGTGCCTATCGTTATGGGCAAAGCAAAATTAAAGTGAGCTCTTAATATAAAATAAGTTGCCTAATATTACAAAATTTTAAACCCAATTTTGGAGATGGTTCTTGAAATCCTCATCATTGCTGTGATAAATCCAGTGTTGTTAAAAGTTTATTCATAAAGCCATTGCTCATTTGTTGTAATCTAGTGTAATAATGCGCATTGCTGTTTAGGTATAGCTATGGGGGTCTATTTCGGCTCTCTTTTTATTTATTTTCCTCACCAAACTTGAAAAGTTAAAGGAATAATTGAGGGAGTAAAGTAAGGGAAATTTTGAATAGAAAGAAAAGCGAAAGAACTTGAGTAACCTATTTCACGTCAGGATCCAGTACAAGTGAACCCCCTTTCTTGTTTTGAGCATTTAGAAAGCTGTGAGAATAATTTTTTAATTCGCCTCTTCCTTTTCTCCTGAAGCGAAGATGGAAAACATTAATGTTACTTTAACCTCGTGTCAGACATAATTTATCACCTGTCAACCACTCGTCAGATTTAGCTAACTTCCTGATGCCAAATTCCAGAAAGGGTCCAATTGCATTTCAAGGAACTGAACCCCTTTTTCCATTATAATTTGACAGAGGCCATTAGCAGCTAGTGGCCTCCAAGTCGTGAAAATTCGCACGGCTCCCGTGATGTCTGACTGACATGTCCGAAGCCTTCTACTTAACCCCTTTTGAGCTCACCATTGTTGTCGGAGCCCTCTGCTCGTGTACAAAGGCACTTTTCATGTAGTTGTGAGGATTAGCAGTGAGGATGAAAGGACCTGAGAAGAGTCAATCCAGTCTGAACCATATACTTCCATACTCTCCATAAACGGGTATAAATAGAGACTGACCTGGCCTACCAATTTGCACATCACCCTTGCCCTTTCACGCAATAGTCTGTCCTGCATTCCGCTCTAGCTACCTACTATTGTACCCTCTTTTCTGGAAGCGGCATCACACCTGACTATCGGCCAACTGCTATCTTTGCTCTGTGTCTTAGTGCTGAACCAGGCTAGGCTCCTATACTCCTGCACTACCTGTAGACTGGACTCTAACTAGATGTCCACCCTGACAGCCTATCTACGCCCTCGCCCTCAAAATTCCCATAGGACTCCACAAATGAGAAGCATCGTCTGTCGATTCCTTGGTGAAGCCCTGCAAGCGACCTGCCAATGGCCTGGCTCTGACTACAACTGCCTTGTCCATGGACTAAGGCTGCTGAAACTAGAAATTATTGTGTCAGCCCTTTGCCTACTGTTCCTTGTAGTCATTCCCTGTTCCA
>NC_087214.1:59646162-59651162 GCF_015104395.2 Macrobrachium nipponense | reverse complement strand
GATGGAGATCGCTGGGAACGTGTAACCTCCTGGGAAGAAAAATTTTTCCTCTTCGTAGTCTCTAGTGGAGGAACCTTAATGGGCACTTGTGTTGCTAGAACTTGAATATTCCGCGATTCCCATGCAAGTGCATCCTGCACCCGTCTTGTAGAGGTATTGCAGATTCATCTGCTGAGCCCCAGAAACCACTCTGAGACGTCTCCACACGAACCACCGAAGATTTCCGCTCTTTGTAGTAGTTGCGAGTCGATTACCTCGTCGCCCATGGTGAAGACCATAAATCTGGCGCAGTAGAGCCTTTAGTGTGTCAGTGTTTCGTTCTGAGCAACTTCTAACTTACACCTTGACATGTCTATGTTCTTTAGAATGAAAATCCTACTTTCACACAAGCATTTGTCATACTAACATGCACCCAGCCTCATAGTCAATGACTAAGCATTGAAATTCCTCACCTAAAATGAACATGGTATCTATCTACTGACCCTTTAAAAGTAGTAGAAAAAGATTTTTATCACTAACTAGCACCTCATCAATTAATCCCTTGTCTGACAAGTATATTTTTCAAAACCCAATGATATCTATACACCTAATCTCCAGTAAATATGATGCCTGAACCCCCATCCACATGCTATGTATTTCACAATAAAACAAACAAACAAACAAATTCTACAACACTCCTATAACACTGTCAACGTCTCAGTACCTTACAATCTATTTATTCCAAAATCAACAAACAGCCGCATTCCTCTGTCTAACTAACCTCATAAACCTTCAGAATCACCATTAACCTAAAAAATCTTCCTAATACCATAAACCCCTACAAGCACCAGTACCAGAAAACCCACCACTATTATGTAACCAACAAAACAAAACACTTAGCCCAAGGCTGAATACAACAAGCCACTCTAATACTGCCAAAAGATATTGCACTAAAGAAAACCACCTCTGCAGGATATAATCTCAGAAAGCCACTAACCATAAGTTACCATCCATAAATCATCAAAGTAACACCTGTGAATATAACCTCAAAAAACCACAAACCTCCAATACCTTAAAATCACAATGAACTGGCACCACCACCAAAAACTATACCACAATGAAACACTACCACCAATCACCACCCCCATTGGTTCCTAAACCATCAATCATCTCCAGTACAAAAAAAAAGTAATACCACAACATTGAACACTCATCCTGCTAATAACATTATAGCATATTATCAAAGATATCAAGCATTGTAGCCTCCAAGAGAAACCCCAAAAATACCTCCAAACTCCACGGTACTTTCCCTTACAGATTTACCCAAATTATCCCGTGATTACAGCAATTACCCCAGTTGTTTACGCCGATGTGCTGCAATTGCGCATAATAAGAAAGATAGTAAAAGAATAGTAATGTTAAGTAAGATTGACCAAAGGAGAAACAAGATAGAATGAAATATAAAACTCTACGGATATATATCTTCCACATTTCACCATGCATATGTGAAACATAGAGGGGATGACAAAATGCATATCAGTGCCCAAGTTTCTTAAATTTCCCCATCTTAATTTTCAATATATGCGTTAATCTGGACAAAACTGTTTCCTCTTCTAGAACTACAAACCTATTCCTTTCCTTTCCTTCAATAAACCTAAAAGGACCCTCAAATTTTAGACCTTGACTTATAATTTAATTCATTTCTCCCATTAACCTTCAAGAACACGTTATCTCCAACTGTAATTTTGACATCTAACGATATCCCATTACTCCTTTCCACCATTTGTCATATCTTCGGCTTGGGATTACTGCTGAAGCAGGTGTGTCTCTCTATTGCCATAGAGATTAATTACTTAACACTATCCCCATGGAAAGGTATAGGTAACAAATCAAATGCGCCCTGCACTATGCAACCAAATAAGGCTTCGAATCGAGATATTTTAATAGAACCACTGACCATAGTATTAATGCTATGCCGAACTGTATCTATATATCTATCCCAGTTCCTACTGTGGCCACCTCTAGTGGCCCTGAATGCCTCGAGTACCTTTCTGTTACCTTCCGTTCTCTATTGAAGGATTGTTAATATTTGTATCCCCATAACTTCCACTAGACACTCTAAGGTCTCATTTATTAATTCTCTACCATTGTTTGACAATAAAATCTTGGGTATCCTATAACGATATATAAATCCATTGAAGAATGCCAGAGCTATTTCTTCTCCTATATTATGCTTTACTTCATGTATTACCACCAACAAATACCTGTAGCAATAACCAGATTAACAGAAATTCCCAAAAAATGTCCATGTGTACTCTCTGTAAAGGTCTACTAGGTATTGGATATGCTCTAATTTGCAAGAATTCGCCCTTGCTGGTTTTCAGGCATTGCACACCACACACTTTTTCACAAAATTTTCCATGTCAACCCACAAATTCTTCCAAATACATGTATTACCTGTCTCTTTATACGTCTTTTCCACCGCCAAATGTGGACTGCCAAACTTGCAATGTATTATATCTAAAACTACAAGAATTAGGACTTTTGGAATCACGGTCTGTGTCATAGTCCCTTTACTTTCACTCGTCCTTAATTTATAATTAATTTTCCTAACCAACAGACTACCCTTTAGTTCCGAACCTGAAAAAAGCCACTTATAACCCTTCTTGACTAATTCACCTCTAAGGAACGTTTTTGCTTCTACTAAAATTTCATCTTCACCTTGCCTTTGCTCTAACAAACTAATATCCCACTGTATAGAATCACTAGTAACCACCCCAACTTGAAATCCTTCTTTATCATTGAAACTGCTACTAAGAACATATGCTACCACATTAGGTCTGCCCTCTATGCATTTCAGCTTTGCATCAAAATCTCTAATTGTTAGAAACCATCAAGCTCTTTTAGGCGACAGGTCTGGCTTATTAAATAGATTTAACAATTGTGTGTAGTCTGTAAGAACTTCTATCTTATTCCCCATTAACATGTTAAAATGAACCAAGCTTGATACTACAGCGAAAGCTTCCTTATCTACGGTAACCATTAACCTTTCATTGCTATCCTTTGTCTTAATTATCCTGGTATAATAACCTATTGGGTGGAATTTACCTTAAAGTTTCTGCATAAGGCAAGCACCCATATCCTCCTGACCGGCATCTGTCACTAATGTGAAAGGTTCACCAAAATCTGGAAATTTCAGGACTTGGGGATTAATTAACCCTTTAACCATTTAGTACGTATATCTATGTAGCACGCCAATGCCAGAGCCGTATATAGAGAGAGTTTGGCCATGGTCGGAACCACTTATTCAAGGTCACTGGCTGATGGGCGCCATCTTGCCTCTGTCCGACTGCCCTGACACAGTCAGAACCCTCACGCCACAAGCATGTCGCACACGGAGAACCCTTTTATTAATTTTCGGTAAATTACATACTTTACTCCAATGGTTTGCTTTGTAGCTTTAGGCTGTTCCTCACAGTGTGGACAGGGTAAAAGGATGCACAGATTCCCTAGAAACCCAAAGAGACGACGGCAATGGGAGATTAAAGTGAAACGGGAAAATTGAAAAGCCCATGACAGATCTTATTTATTTATGTTCGGAAAGTTCAAGATTTTTCCTCTTTACTTTTCATATGTGCAACATTTGCATTTTTACTGGTAGTAATATAGCATATGACTAAATAAAATATTTGAAAACAAAAACATACATCAAAAGTCCCTATTGACTCTGTGCTAGAATATTTAAGTAATGAACTTGTACTGCATGAATTGCCTATGTCCGTTAGTCACAAAATTTCCTTAATTAAGTTATGTATTTGTGATTGCAGATCTATTTTTAATGGAGAATATTACCAACAAATATTTGGTATGGCCATGGGTAACCCTTTATCACATCTCCTCTCAAACTTATATATGGAATTTTTTGAGAGACAACACCTCCCGAATATCACACTTATCCCCTTAAAATGGTACTGATATGTCGATGATATCTTAGTAGTCTTACCTGGTGGTATCAATGTAAATGATTTACTGTCTAAATTGAATAATTTAGTGCCATCCATAAAATTCACTGTTGAAATTTAAAATAACAATGTCATCCCTTTCCTAGATGTATTAATACATAGAGAATCTTTCCAATGCAAATTCAGTATTTATAGAAAACCCACAAATAATTTAACATATGTACATTTTTATTCTGGCCACCATCTTAATATTAAAATTTCAATTTTTTCTTCTATGTTCCTACGCACTTTGTGTATCCCGAGTCCACAATATCTGGACCAAGAAATGGAATACATAAAAAAGATAGGAAACGATCTCTGCTACCCACCTCATTTAATTGATTTATGCTATCAAAAAGTTCACAAAAAGTTTTATAGTGTTGCTATTAATGAAAAAGAAATGCCTAAAAATGTACTTAGCTTACCTTATTTTCGTGGATTTGAAACCATAAAATCAATATTTAAATCGTTTAATGTTAATGTAGTGTTCTCTTATAACAATACTATTAAAGATATGCTAATTAAGAATAGTCCCATAACAAATAACAACATCATTTACAAAATTCCTTGTAAGGATTGCCCATCGTTTTACGTTGGTCAGTCAAGTAAAAATTTATGTGTACGTATTAAGCAGCATATGTATTCAGTTAGAACAGCCCAGACTTCAAATGCACTGCACTGTTTATCCATCTGAGTGAAAAATCTCATTGTATTTATTGGGGTGATACCTCGGTAATTGCTAGATCTAATGATTATGTTTCAAGAAATTTACTGGAATCGGCAATTATACAAATCACCAATAAAAACAACCTAAATCTTAGTCAGGGAATGTACCATTTGGACCCATATATTTGTAAGATGTTTATGAAGGACCTTAAAATAAATGAACAACTAATAAATTAGTCAGTCCATTAGTCCAAGTTATAGTTACTTATTTCTCTCTCTCTCTCTCTCTCTCTCTCTCTCTCTCTCTCTCTCTCTCCTCTCTCTCTCTCTCTTTCTCTGGTTCGATATTCTCTC
>NC_087214.1:59603662-59643662 GCF_015104395.2 Macrobrachium nipponense | reverse complement strand
GGAAAAATACGGCAAGGTTGGAAAAAATAGCTTTATTTTATTTTTTAACTGAATTCAACAGGAAATTACGTCTACTATTCAGGATAGAAAATCTACCCTAATCTGCTCATTGCTATTGCCCCAAAATTACCCCACTTCAAGATGGCCGTCACTGCAGCTCCCGTATGCCAAAATTAACATATCGTCCAGACAATTAGAGCTATAAATCCAAACAAAGTGTCTAATCCTATGTTTTCCAGGTCAAGGACTTCATTTAGCATGGTAATATTTGTCTGTATGTGCCACATTTTCAGATAATTGCAATTGTCCTCTCACTTTCTGTATAAATAATGATTAACTAATGATTTTACTTTTGACTTATTTGTAATCTACAGCATGTTTTCACTTATGTTATTTACAATGTTTCTACGTTGATAATGTTTGAATTTCATTTTATTTATATAGGTTGCATGTGGATAAAATAATTGCATGATTGTACTGTGAGTCGATAAACTATGACTGAATAGATATGGCAGGTGTCATCTGTAGAAAAGTGATTAATCTAGACAAGTCCAAAGAGAATGTCAAACTGACAGAGGAAGGGCGTGTAGTTATTAACAGAGCAATCAAACAGAGAAACTTAGATGTTCCAGATGTGGTCTTTAACGAAAGACATGATATCCTTGTGCACAAAGTCTACAGGAGTAAGCACACAAATCCCAAAACTATCATGTCTGCCAAAAAGCGTAATTCTTCTGAAGTAGCTAAGGTAAACCTGAGATCAGAAGAGGAAATGTCTTCTATTTCAGAACCCATTGCTTCTTATGGGGAGTGCTTGTTGAAATGTCTTTAGCAAAGAAAATTCCTACTAAAGCTAGCTACAGATGAAGTCATTTACGACTTTAGGATTCCAAAAGAATAGCATTAGTCACTGTCACATCAGGATGATTGGGCCTTGAAAGTCTAGTCTCGTCTTTCTATGATAAATGATCTACCAGCTGAGGAGGTTCTATATCATCACACGTGGAAGGATCAGTTCACGAAAGGGAAAGGCTCCTCCAGGATTTTGTATCTGACCAGTGCAAATCTTTCAGAAAGAGAAAAGTTGGTCGACCTAGAAGCACATCCAAAGCTGATGCTGTTCAATATGCAATTGATTTTCTGGAAAACAACGAGGTTGAGACCATCACACCGTAAGATTGCACCAAGCTATGATAGGAGAGAGTGGCATCACTGAGGAGGAAGTGTACGCCCCCAAGCAACTGAAGCAAGAGCTGGAGAAACCACAATGGTGTAAGGGTATAAATTACCACCATCAGACAATGTCCTAATATTGTTACTCTAAAGTCCAATATTAAAACTATTATCCAACAAGTACATGACACAGCAAATGAATTGAAAGACCTCTCTGATATGGACAGACTTATTGAAACGGGGAATTCATAAGAAGAGAGACAAAGCCTATGGAACTTCATAATGAGAAACACTAAATTTCAGAAGAAATGTGTTCTGTTGATTCAAATGTAGCATACCTCCTTATTCATTGCGACTGCTCCTAAGCAGCATTATCAAGAGCAGAAATGCAAATTTGCATATGGCCTCAATTGGTCAGGCTATCATGCAATCCACATGTCCTCGTTTATTTCTTCCACCGCTGCAAGTAGGCGAATTAACAAAACACTTCTATTACAATAACTCAGCTTAAACTACAAAACGACTCCCCTTGAAAAATGGAACGAGGGAGGAAAAGACACCCACAAAACATTACACAAACACAACCAATATCCGCCCGCTAACTTTTACTTAAGATAAAGAGACAGGAATAAGTAGAAGGTAGAAAAAACAACATATATATAAGCTGTTACAGATCTTTTCTTAATGAGAATTGAATTTGCCTGGAAAAGTATTGTAGACAACTCTGAACGTTACTTCTGGAAATCCATCTACATTGGATATGTCAAATTATAGTGCAATATACAAATCTTTTGCCCAACATGTTCAAGATCGGTGAATGCAGTATCTCAGTCTGATACTGTCTGACAGCAGTCATCTGATTCTTTCTCTAAGCTCGACAACCAGAGTAGCCTGGGAGACATAAAGCTGTCTCTGTTTCTTATAAGATTTAGTTTTAATAACTTCAGATGGATGCGTAGTTTTTATCCTTCGGGGCATCTCATTGGGCCTAGTTATTTTGCACCAACCAATCTTTAAAAAAACTGCTCTCACATAATTGCAGTTAGTCTTAGACTAAGGCGGCCCTAGACCAATAACATCACTTAGTGATAGATATGTAGTTATTTCTAAAAATCAAGCCTTTGCATACATGAGGCTGAACACCACATGTCACACAGGTTTCAAGAGGTTTTATTCCTGATGTGGTCAAACTGCATTGTTGTCGCTTTTGAATTCCTGTCTTTGTCCAAATGCTAATTTTGTTGAGCAGGTAGGCATGATTTTCCTTTCATAGTTGTTTTTGTTTTATTAGTAAGTTTATTTTCTATTTTTATCTTTTTGGTTTTTTTGTCAGTTTATTACTGATTTCTCAAGTTATTTTTCCATTTTCACTGCTCTGCTTGTCAGATGGGAATGCTTAGTTTGTAACATATTGTACCTCTGTGATCCATTTAGTAAATTGGATACCTGTTATTTATTTGCAATTGGCTATCATTCTTATCTAAATATAAATAAAAAAAAAATGAGGACTAGACGGCTAACATCTGGGACTACCCTCCATAGGCAAAGGACGTGTGTGAAAATTTATATTCACAAGTATGAGGGAAGAATGCCAAAAGTCAGAATGGGTAAATGGTAAAATGAAGACTATTTAAGATAATATGATAACATTAAATATTGCTGACAGTTAAATAACCAATAACATTATAAATAATAACAACAATAATGAAACAAATACATACCACCAGTATCACCGAAACAAATAACCTGGCATATGCAGGAGCAAGACTTGTAGCAAAATTCATGGGGATAAAAACCAAACACACCATCACAACCAATCCAGCAGAAACCAAAAGAGCAACTGCCTTGGAAAAGACAACTGGAAAAACAAATCATGGCAATGAGATCTAACTTAAGTAAATTGAAAGAGATGGCAGAAAAGAGGCTAAGAAAACAAGGGGGAACTGAACGAATAGTACAAAGTACAGGGGAAGGCACTAAATAACACAGTAGAAGATATAAAATAAAGGCTTAAAACCAAAGCACGTAAGATCCAACAGTACATGAAAAAGAATAAAGAATACCGACAGAACAAACTCTTCAGAATCAACCAGAAAAGACTACACAGCCAACTAAGAGGAGAAGACAACCATCAGGAAATTCCTGAAGCTAAAGCAAGTAAGAGACTCTAGAAAACATATGGAGCAATCAGGTATTACACAGCAAACATGCAACATATATTCAAGAAGTCAAGGCAGAAGAAATGGAGAGAATAAACAGACATTCACTGAGATCATGACAGACACAATCAGACACCACCTAAAGATGTCTGACTTGAAAGCTCCAGGTCCAAATGAAGCCCATGGATACTAGCTCAAAAACTTTAAGGTCTTACACCCTCGAATAGCAGAACAATTCCAGCATTATATCACAAACCAACATGCGTCCAAATGGATGACTGCAGGAAGAACAGCCTTAATAAAGAAAGACAAGAACAAGAGAAATTTAGCATGTAACTACATGCTTATCACCTACCAAACAGTAATGTGGAAGTTACTAACAGGTATCATCAGTGAAAGGCTATACAGCTACCTAGTGGATCCAAACACTATCCGCCACCAACAGAAAGGGTGCAGAAGGAAGTGTGCGGGCACAAAATACTACCAGATACTGATAGACAAAATGGTAATGAAGAATAGTGCAAGAAGGAAAACCAACCTAAGCATGGTATGGATTGACTATAAAAAAGCCTTCGATATGATACCGCACAAGTGGCAAATAGAATGCCTGAAAATATATAGGGCAGAGGAAAACACCTTCAGCTTCTTAAAAAACAATGTGCCACTGGAATACAGCACTTACAAACTCTGGGATAAGACAAGCAGAGGTTAACATCGTTAGATGGATCTTTTAAGGTTACTCACTGTCCACACTGCTCTTCATAGTAGCCATGATTCCCATGACAAAAGTACTGCATAAGGTGGATGTTGGGTACCAACTCAAGAAAGGAGGCAAAAGAACTAACCATCTTTTTTCATGAACAACACGATTTTAGGACTCATATGTCTGGTGATTGTGAGACCCCTGATGTTGCTCCCACCTCTCTTTTATCCCAGATGACTGAGGTTACTACAGCTTCAAGTCATGGCACCGATGGAGTGTCTGCTCAGCTGGAATCACCTGAACGACCACTTCGCCGTTCCAGCCGTCTCGCCAACAGAAACAACCGAACGGGGATTACCTGACCAACACTTAGCTCCATCCGCCTTGAACCAGTTGTTATTTTTTTTTTTTCACTGTTGTAACGCTCCCTCATTGTTTGACCGTCAGTAGGACTGAAGAGGGATACGGAGCAGTATCCGAAAGTCTCTCCTTGTATTTTTTACCATTGTACAATAATATATTTTAACACTACTGTGGCTTTTGATTGTCAATATTATAGCCTCGTTACGGAGGTTCCTTAGTTCAATAATAAAAATAATAATAATATAATAAAAACAATAATAATAATAATAATAATAATAATAATAATAATAATAATAATAATAATAATAATAATAATAATAATAATACGTTGTCATTTACGAAATAAAGACACTCTTTAGCAATTTTCACTTTATTAGTATTTAGAAGATGAAACGATGTGGTAAATTTAACTGTCATAGTATTTGGATATCGTACACTAATCAAGTGCATGCTATTGAAACATAAAAGAGAATCATAAGTTTATTAGCTGCTTTTTTGCTGACTTAGATTGCTGGCGTTTTCTAAAAATAACATTTCATTCATGAATTTCATTAAGTAGTATTATATCACAGTGACTGCACTTCTGTTTCGGCTTTGTTTAGTTGCCTCAGAATTTGTCATTGGTTGTTAGTCACACAATTTTGTACATATTTGATAAGATCTACAAAGTAAACATGCCTGAATGAATTAAAACAAAATGTGCATGAACTTAGAGAAAATAATAGGAACTACAGAAAATTATTATAATGGATAATAGATTAGTTTCGGGGAATTTTCCATCGATCTAAGTTACAATGCTTTGTTCTTGTTGACTGAAATAGGTCTGGTCGCTACTTTATAAGTTGGAAAGTATTCCAGCTTGAATGACTGCTAAGTATGAATCTCTTCCACCTTAGGAGGTTACCCTGTGTAGTGAACTTTCCTTTGATTTAAACTTAGATTTCATTTAGTTAACTTACTCTTCCTAGTTTGCAACTTTGCACATCTGACAATTAAAACTCCTCTCAACTTCATTTACAAACTTCTCTTGATGAATGGCGTCTCCGTAAATACGTGAATTGCAGTCTTGCAGTTTCTAATACACTATTTTATCCCTTCACCTGATAACTCTCCGCAGTTTTATTTCGACTTTTTAATTAAACTTTTTTCATTTCTCAATTGAAATTTATTAGGCGTTAACAAATTCATATCCTTCGTTCAGCTTAATACAAAATCATTACGAAGTCAATATGCATTTACATTGTTATCGAACATTGTACAACTCGATCCAGACAAAGCCACTGGAGGACAATTTCACTTTTCTAATAACCTTTCGAAATACCTATGAAAAGATACAGTTTGATTAAGAAACGAAAATTGCTTGTCCTAATAAAGGAAACTCCAACAGACTATAATCGTTTAACAAACTGCCACTTACTTAAACTATAAATAATTTATCTGCTTTCTAAAACAAAGCATTAGCTGAGCGTCTTATCACCGGACACTGAGCCGCCGGATGCCAGCTGTGTGAGGCATATGATAAGAATAATCTGAAGGGAACGCTGGCCTTATCGTGTCAGTAAACGATTTCATACAACAATTGCACCTAAAATTTTAGTATTCTCGCTTCCCTACGAATTAAAATGTATAGTATATGAGAAGAATACAGAATTGAAGAGCACTGAATTTTAACTAAATTTTTATTTACATAAACCTCTATGTACTAAACATGAATACGGTACGCTGATTAAAACATTTTAATGTAGAAGGAGAAATTCCCTTTACTACATTTAAATTAATGTAATTGCTTAATCTTCGGGTAATGAGTAATGAATGATACGTTATAGAAGTAATTTGCATAAATATATGATTTCTGGCCTAAGCGTTTACTTATGTTTTATGCAAGCCTAAATTCAATTTATGTATAATCTATTTTTGCTATATATAACGAAAGAGGGACTGCAAAACCCACAGAGATATACAATAGTATTACTATTTTTTTCCTTATCCTAAGGAGTGCATCACTTTTCTCACGATGTGCTCTGTTTCTAGTAGCACACTCTTCTACATGAGTCCTGGAGTAACTTCGTCATCTAGTTTATCCAGGTTCCTTTTCAGGGATCTGGGGAGTGTGCCTAGTGTTCCTATGATTATGGGTACAATTTCCACTGGCATATCACGCATTCTTCTTATATCTATTTTCATGTCTTGATACTTATCCTTTTTTCTCTTACTTTATTTTCTACTCTGGTGTCCCATGGTATTCCAACATCAATGAGTGATACTTTCTTCTTGCTTTTGTCAATCAACATCACATCTGTTCTATTGGTACATATGTATCGCCCTGCCTGTTCTGATACCATAAACCCGGATGATCTATGCCTGATCATTTTCTATCACTCCCTCAGATTGGAGTTCGTACCAATTATTACTGCAAGCTACAAGATGTTTCTTGCACAGGCTCCAGTGGAGTTCTTTTGCTACTGAATCATGAATCTTTTTGCACTAGTTCTGTGCAAGTGTCAGACATCTGCTTGCTATGTGGTTTATGGTGAGATGTTATTTCTATCTATTGTTCTTTAGACATATCAGGTTCTTGGGCCTGATATGGTGCCACTGTTAACATTCCTTCTGTTTCCTTCTTGAGTTCCCCCATCTGTATCCATTGCTATGTTTCATTGCTGGCCAGTTTTCTGGGTCTTCGTCTACTTTCATCAGTCCTTCTTATCCACTCATCTTTATTGGTTTTCAGATATTGACCCAGTACTCTGCTCTTGAAGTTGACGCAGTCCTCTATGCTTAGTAGCCCTGTCCCCTCTTCGTTTCTCGTTATGCATAGTCTGTCTGCATTTGCTTTTGGGTGTAGTACTTAGTGAATTGTCATATGTTTCCAAGTTTTCTGGTCTATGCTGTGGATTGCAGCCTTCATCCACTCCACTACTTCTGCGCTATATCTGATCACTGGTTCTGGCCATGTGGTTATGGCTGTTATCATATTTCCGGCATTGTGTTTTGACTTGAGTATTTCCTTAAGTCTCTGCATATATTTTTTCCTGATTGTGTCCTTCATCTCTTTGTGTTTTTTATCCTCTCCTATTATTTCAAGGCATTTGTATCCCGTCTCCTATTCTTCTACCTGTCAGGATACACACCTCGAGCTTGATAGAGCTTCAGAGATGCCCATAAACAACAGATGTTCTAGTAAGCTCAGCAACCAAGATGTGCGCACCACCTCGAAAGCTGGTATTTGAATGAGGAAGAAAACACACAATCCTGCCTACCAAGAACAAGGAGATATATGATAAGGCCTTCACACACTCTCAGTATCGTGAGGAGGAGAACAGGATGAGAAGATCATCAAGGAGAACACTCTCCATACTGAAGAAGGCAAGACAGTGGACCTTATAATGTACTACAAAAACTGGAGAACGAGAGAATCAATCGCGACGAACAACCCCTCACCATCAACTGGTGGATACCAGTTCATATACCCCGCTCTAGGATGTTCTGGTAAATACAGTGTTATGACTAGAATGCATCTTGTGAAGAGACTCTCCTTTCATGCCGAAGCAGGGGATATCAAGAATCACGCCGTTGCTACCCACCAAGACACAATCTTCCGCAACAGTATTATTCGCAATACCAGAATAATAAGGAGAGTATCCGACCCCCGCCGGTTCCTTCTGGAGGTGCTACTCATCCAGGAGCAAAAGCCCTCCATGAATGCAACACAAGAGGGTGGCTTGTGCTCCCAACCTGCATACGAAGAAACACACCTTCACCAGCAAACAACACCATATCGCCACCTAAAATGCCCAATTCAAGAAAATGCTACCGGAGATGACTTTAACTCTATTAATAATACCAGCAGTGATGTCATGCAGCCCCTGACCAATCAAATGGTAGCCACCATGATGTCATGCAACTGAGAAGATTGTCACGATTGCAAAGTGCAAGCCTGGGCACTGGTCTGAGCCAACTCATAAATCAGCTTTCTTATTGAAAGCAATGAAAAGCAGCGGCATGAAAACCACCCACTGCACCGCCAGAACATAAGCAGAAGGACTCACCCATTAACCTTGGAGGATGTCTGAAGTCCCAGAAAAAATGCTGTGGCCCCTGCTAAGGAATTTTCAGAATTCAAAATTAAATTTCACATTACACTTGAGAAAATCTACCCTCGAAGTTTAACTAACCCCACAGGCACTTTTGATAATAAAATTGACTTTCATAATTACCTACTTTCGGCATGCCAAAATTCGGTGCATTGCTCGCTAGTTTAAGCAACAATGAGAAAACCATAATTAGAAAAAATAAACTTCTATAAAATTAATGTATTTGAGGCTGCAATTGCCTTTAATAAAACGTGTTTAAATGGTGTTAATTTCCAGCATATTATTATTATTATTATTATTATTATTATTATTATTATTATTATTATTATTATTATTATTATTATTATTATTATTATTATTATTATTATTATATGAGAATTTATAGATTCATATTATTTTTAGCATTATTATCATATGAGCTTTGATATCCATTAATTTCAATAATCTTTCAGACTATGATTTGAAACTGAATTCATTATCGATAGTTGTTCGGGAGAACAAGAATTACTGAGCACCAATGACATTTCAAAATTCCTTACACAAAGAACAAGATTTAGGATTTATTGTTACTATATATGTAAGCCGAGAGATTGTCATATGTCAAAAAAGTTTGATTATTAATTATTATTTTATTATTAAAAATAGTTTCTGTGAAATTCCTAACTAGAATTCTTACATAGGATATCTTTTCCCATCTGTCGTTTTCCCTACATCATTTATTCATGTTATATGAATAATCCATCCCAGTGGAAGTATATGAATATGTATTCAATTTCATGAGAATAACTGGATGAAATCCATGTAGTGGCCATCTGCTTTAATGAGAAGCAATGGTTCATCCTCCTGGCATAGCGTTGCAGTGATAAATGCCAATAGCCATGGACTTCATCAGTACCTGAGGATCTCCATTTGGGCATCCTCTTTAGTTTGTCATTCTCCGATTTCTTCGGCCTTGACTTCCTTCAGCCATGTTGCAGGTTTGTTGTATGATACTGGATTGCACCATATGTTTTCCCAGAGCCTCTTACTTGGTTTGGCTTCAGAAATTTCCTGGTGGTTGTGTTCCCCTCCTAGTTGGCTGTATAGTCCTTTGTGATTGGTTCCGAAGAGTTTGTTTTGTTTGTATCCTTTATTCCTGTTCATGAACTGTTGGATCTTATGCGCTTTGACTTTAAGCCTCTGTTTTATATCTTTTATTTTGTTGTTTAGTCCCTTCTCCTGTACTTTGTATTTTTCATTCAATTCTTCCCCGTTTCTGGCATCCTTTTCAGTTTACTCAGGTCAGATTTGTTATTCCAAACACCTTTTCCTAGGTAGTTGTTGTTTTGGTTTCTGTTAGGTTGTCTGTGATGATGGTGTTGGTGTTTGTATCCCCATGAGTTCTGCTACTAGTGTTGCTCCTGCATATGCCAGGTTACTTATTTATGTGATACTGGTGATGTGTATTATTTTCAGTATTTCATTGAATTCACTTGTTTTCTTTCTTAGTTTCTTTGTGTTGTATTAGGCTTTAATGGAGGGTATCTTTGTTCTATCTGTATCTAGCTTAATTCCCTGTCTGTTATTTTCAACCCATTCCGACCTCTTTGTGATATCTGGTGTGTTTCTTCGTTTGCTGTTGCTTGATAGGTCATCATTCATGTCGTCTTCAGTGGTATCGTCTTTTAGTTCATCTTCTTTTCCTTCATTACTGGCTGTTATCTCTCTTTCCAGTTCCTCTGTTTCTGTTGTGGAAAGCCCGTTCTTTTTCTTTATGTTTCTTACTTGGTCTGCCAGCCTTTGCGCTGTTTGAGGGGTGTTATTTCTCTCATTCCAGATGCTAACCAACCTTCTTCTGAATCATCTTTCCATTGTGTTGCTCCTTATGTAGCATCTCCTTATTTCCTTATTTTCTTCTCTTGTCCACTTCTTCCTCTGGTTTGCCTCTATAAATCCAGTTTCTTGTTGCCAGTTACTGTTGTTATGGTGGTCACCAGTTGCTGGATGACAACCTCCAAGTATCTGACCATCCTCCTCGTTATCTGTGCTGTATACCTGGGTGCCTGAAGAAGCTCCTCTGTTGCCAGAGGTTCCATTTACGTCATTGTCGTTTAATCTTTCATTTCTTTCCATCATTGCTGAGTTTTGCTATCTAACCTATAGCTGGCCCCTACCACATCGGGAATAGGTACTCATTTACTGCACCACATTTATTATTATTATTCTCTATGTTTTTTGTGTCTATTACAGTCATCCTATTCGACTGGGTGGTTTTTATAGTGTGGGGTTCCAGGTTGCATCCTCCCTCCTTAGGAGTCCATCACTTTTCTTACTAAGTGCACTGTTTCTTGGAGCACATTCTTCTGCATGGGTCCTGTAGCTACTTCGGCATCTAGTTTTTCCAGGTTCCATTTCAGGGATCTTAGGATCATGCCTAGTGTTCCTATGATTATGGATATAATTTCCATTGGCACATCCTATATACTTCTTATTTCTATTTTTAGGTCTTGATACTTATCAATCTCTGTCTTTTACTCTGGTGTCCCATGGTATTGCGACATCATTGAGTGATGCTTTCTTCTTAATTTTCTCAACCAACGTCACATCAGGTCTACTGGCATGTATCACCCTATCTGGTCTAATGCCAAAGTCCCAGAAGCTCTTTGCTTGATTGTTTTCTACACTCCCTTAAGTTGGTGTTCATACCACTTATTACTGCAAGGTAGCTGGTGTTTCTTGCCCATGCTTCAGTGGAGGTCTTTTGCCACTGAATCATGCCTCTCTTTGAACTGGTTCTGTGCGCCGGACATTCGCCTGCTATGTGGTTTGTGGTCTCGTTTTTCATATTACACTTCCCAATTATGGTTGAGATGTTATGCCATCTATCGTTCTTTGGACATATCTGGTTCTTAGGGCCTGGTGTTGTGCCATAGTTAGCATTCCTTCTGTGTCCTTCTTAAGTTCTCCCCTGTGTAGCCATTGCCATGTTTCATCGCTGGGCAGTTCTTTAGTCTGTCTCATATACTGTCTATGCATTGGTTTGTTGTGCCATTCCTCTGTTGTGTTTTTCATTCTCCTGTCTCTTTATTTTTGGGTCTTCGTCTATTATTAGTAGTCCTTCTTCCCAAGCACTCCTTAGCCACTCATCTTTACTGGTTTTCAGGTATTGCCCAAGTGCTCTTCTCTCGATGCTGACGCAGTCTTCTACGCTTCTTTTCTTTTCGTGTTATATATATATATATATATATATATATATATATATATATATATATATATATATATATATATATATATATATATATATATATATATATATATATGTATATATATATATATCATATATATATATATATATATATATATATCTATATATATATATATATATATATATATATATATATAATATATATATATATATATATATATATATATATATATATATATATATGTATATATATATATATATATATATATATATATATATATATATATATATATATATATATATATATATATAACAGAATATATATATATATATATGTATATATATATATATATATATATATATATATATATATATATATATATACATATATATATATATTATATATATATATATATAACACATAATATATATATATATATATAATATATATATATAGATATATATATATATATATATATTCTGTCTGTATTTGCTTTCGGGTTTAGTGCTTTGTGTATTGTCATGTGTTTCCTAGTTTTTCGTCTATTCTGCGGAGCTCAGACTTCGTTCAGTCCACTACTCCTGCGCTGTATCTGATGTCCATGTGTTTTAATTATTATTATTATTATTATTATTATTATTATTATTATTATTATTATTATTATTATTATTATTTTTTTATTATTACTACTACTTAATTATTATTAATATTATTATTACTATTATTATTATCATTATTATTATTATTAGTTTATGAAATATGCGAGAAGTTATACGATTTTTAACATTATTATCATGTGAGCTATGATATTCATTAACTTCGTCAGTCTTTCAGACTGTGATCTGAAATCGAAAACTTTATCCGTAGTTGCAGGGGGAACAAGAATTATTAAGTACCAATATCATTCCAGTGTTCCTTACACAAGAGCAAGATTTTGGATTTGCTGTTGCTATACCTTGAGCTGAACCTTAGTGCATGTAAGCCAAGAGATTGCCATATGTACAAAAGGTTTGATTACTAAATATTATTCTACTACTAAAAATAATTTCCGTTAAATCCTGCCTAGGATCGTTGCATAGGACGTCCACTTCCATCTGCCGTTTCCCCTACACCATATTTTCATGGAATATAAATATTTCATCCTCGTGGAAGTATATGAATATTCTTTTAATTTCATGAGAATATTTGAATGAAATCCATATAGTGTTCATCTGCTAGAATATGAATCAAAGATTTATCATCCTGGGCATAGCGTTGTTGGTTTCTGATTTTCTTATGTTAAATTTCTGCTTTATTCTTTTTATGAGTTGATGAGGGTAGAAATCCTTAGAAGAATAATATAGAGGAAATACCAGGTATGAATTTGTAAAAGATGTGATTTGCCTTGAGACTATCATTAATTATGAAAATATATATAAAAAAAGTTAATGACCATATAACCGATTGATAAGCAAATCAACCAGAATGAATTTTAAGAATCCCCAATAATACTAATTTTTTATCGCTTTTTCTTTGTTACGTCATCAGTCTGGCAACTGTAAGGAAACAATATCCGTTTGCCTCCAGTATGTAAAATGATCTCCCCAGAACAAATGGTAAAATGGGAGTTTGAAACGATTCGTGGGAGTCTACATCATTAAGTGCAACCTCATTAAATGTCCCTTCGACTTTTCTTTTTCTGCTGCTCTCCGCATGAAGTCAATTCCAGGTCGTTTTGAAATTGTTCTTTTTGCGTAAGCAACGACAATGGTTCGGAGGAAGGGACGCTTAATTCTTTCCTTCCCTGCAGCTGTAGTCTCTCTCTCTCTCTCTCTCTCTCTCTCTCTCTCTCTCTCTAATGCACACACGCACAGAAATACCCAAAGATATTATTCGGTAAACTGTTCAATACATACTAAATGTAAGTAGGAGAAATAGCAGAACAGCAAGCTACATCGAGCAGGTAAAGCAAAATAAACTCGCTACATAATTTTCGAAAGAAGAAAAACGTCTAACGACCCAAATCTAAACACCTTCAGGAAATCTCAAGTGAACCGTAAATAGAACTTAAACATTCTTGTTAAATATGGAAATGGATTTCCACTATTCCAAAGGTCTAATATTTAAACCAATTGTGTACACTGCGCCTTTTATCTCGGGTTATCTATCAAAAGATAATTAAAGTTTTCTTAAACACCCACAGATAAAAGAAAGGAATATTGTGTTGTATAGGATACCCACATCCTCTCTTACTTGTTCACTCTTGTAATTAACAGACATGCATATATATATATATATATATATATATATATATATATATATATATATATATATATATATATATATATATATATATATATATATATATATATACAGGGTGTTTTGAAATTAAAGGACCACCATCTACAACATAAACTAAAATTGATATGGACAAAAACAAAAGTAATTCAGAACCGGTATTCATTTAAGTTTCTCTCTGGGTATTTAATATTTTGTGTGGCCTCCATCTGCCTGTACCACAGCATGCATTCTTGAGGGGTATGACTTCAGCAAATAAAAAAAAAGCTGGGACTCAAACTCCATTTCCCTGAGCACTTCAGTCACCTCTCTTCACAGGTCGTCGAGGCTTGGTATACCATCATAGTTCACTGTGCGCACTTCAGTACGGTCCTTCAAGATACTACCAATGTTTTCACACACATTAAGGTCAGGAGAATTACCTGGATATTCACTTGACGAGAAGAAATCGATACCACTGTTTCGAAGCAGCTCCTGTGTCTGAAGAGCCTTGAAACATGGTGCCTTATCATGCAAAAATATGACTTCTGTTCAACAGATAACACATTTTCAGGATCTTTGAGGAAACAAAATACTCCACCAGTAAGCACAGTTTCTCTGAAGTATTCGTCATTCCATGACTGTTCTTTTTCTATGATGATTCACATTAACTGTTTGGCTGTGAAACAGGAGGGAAAAATTTGCAAACATTCAGGATATTTCACAACTTGGCTCACATCATCGCTGATATCATCCAACTTTGCAGCCCGAATGATGTCATTTTTATGATTTGGCTTCCTGACTGTGTGAATGAAGAATTCATCTGATGCAAGAAATGAACCACAAACCCATGCACGGTCTTCTCTCTGTTGCTGAGTGATGTTGGGCTTGCTAATAACATGGAATGGCTTGATACCAGATTTTTTCAACTCAGGATATACAGCACTATAACTTCTCTTCTTTCCCCTTTTTGTTTCTAGTTCAAGCGCCAATTTACGTAAAGACTTTCTTGGTCTACCCACTGCCTCAGCTATGATGTCTTTGGACTCATGAGAAGGTTATAGCCCGGATTTCTTCACTCCATCTGATTTCCTCCAAGTCGTTAGCCATAGCTGTATCTAACTCTGTCACTCAGTCTGAAAATACAAGAAAGGTAAAATGAAAAATAGCCTAATAGAAACTTAAGATAATGTACTTGGAGATAAGCAATAGCAGAAAACTTCATAACTTTTCATTACTCTATTCTGTGGAAGGGGACTCTAATTTCGAAAAACCCAATATATATATATATTTATATATATATATATATATATATATATATATATAATATATATATATATATATATGTATATATATATATATATATATATATATATATATAACTGAATCACGAATGTTTGGAACGTGATAAATCCATAAATAAAAGTATAAGCCACAAAGGAAAAATAAACAATGGAGTTTCTGCAAGATCTTTCGATTCGACATCCTTTAATCAGCAGATAAACAGTTTATCTGCTGATGAGTAAAGGATGTCGAGTCAAAGATCTTGCAGAAACTCCATTGTTTATTTTTCCTTCGTGGCTTATGCTATATATATATATATATATATATATATATATATATATATATATATATATATATATATATATATATATATATATATATATATACATATATATATAATATATATATATATATATATATAATATACATATTTTGCCAAAGCAACTTCTTCTATTATTCATTGCTTGATTAGGGTAGAAGTTAGTCCACCGAAATATAATCCTTAGCTTTAAACCTGGGTGTTTAATGGACTTTTTATATTTGAGACGTATCCTGTTTTACAGAAGAATTTGTAATATATAATATATATATATATTATATATATAATTGTAAATAATTAATAGTTATTTATTTTAAACAATCGTTATGATTGTTGCATTGTTTCCCTTACTCGTCATTATTTATCGTCATGGTGACGAGGTTACTTTTGGCGTGGTGTGAGTGACAGCTGTAGACAGGTTTTGGATGGCGACCTGAGAGGTTCTGGGAAACCTCGGCTGAGAAGGCAACAGCAGCATGGCAGTTTTGGAGCAGCTGGAAGTCATTTGTGACTTCAGCAGGAGGACTGACTTCTGCAGGAGGATGAGGACTTATCTGTTTGTGTTTTCGAAAATTCTTGTGAATTCGTCTGTGTGTATTTTGCTGCTTGGGTATTATGTATTTTTCTTCTAGATTGTGCTGCCTATTTTTGTTATTGTGATTTTTTATACGGTTAGTGTGATTGTCTGATTTAGTGCAATGTTCACTTTGATTTATTTATGATGGATTTGATTGTTTATATATTTATTGATTATTTTGATAACTAATCATTGTGTATTTTTGCCACCTAAAACCTGTTCTCACTTGTAAATAATGTAAGAACCTGTAAATAAATTATTATTAAGGTTATTTTTGCGTATTGTTCAGTCCTCCTCCTTGATTTGTCTTGCTTTTCGGCAGCCATTCCAGCCCAATTTCTTGTTTTTATTTTGAACCTGCTGGTCTCTAATAACAAGACCATCACTATATATATATATATATATATATATATATATATATATATATATATATATAAATATATATATATATATATGTGTGTGTGTGTGTGTGTGTGTGTGTGTGTGTGTGTGTGTGTGTGTGTGTGTGTGTGTGTGTGTGTAAGAATAATTGAATCACGAAAATTTGGAACATGATGACTATATAAATAAGGGTACAAGTACAAGCCATGAAGGAAAGTGAAACGGTGAAGTGCTGCGAGATCTATTGACTCAGGGTCCTTTGCTTAGCCGGCTTACATACAAAAGAATATGAGTGTACAGGGATACAGATTATCAAGGAAATAAGTACCTAGACTACAACACACCTGGAAAATTATTAACCTTCCCTCCACCAAAAAACAGGGGTACAATTTAAGAGGTTTACAAAAAGATTAAGTCTAACTGCTCAGAAACAGGGACAAGACAAAGGATTATACTGAGCAGCAACTGACCACTTACAAATTTTTGGTAAATAGTAAAACCTTTTTTCGCAAGGTAAACTTATTCACACAACGTATATTGGAACATACATATACAAAGAAAATATCTATAAGGCAACTAATCTGTATTTAAGCCTGTGATTGTATCTTTAAGGCTATTCTTAAGTATGTTACTTATACAAGGGTCCTAGTAAGAGAGGCCATGACTGACATTAAAATTACATTGAGAAGTAAGCTGTATAATGGCACATTCTGAAAGATTCATGACAAGACATCTTTAGATCTTGCAATTATTGAACTGCCAATCCAGTTTATCCAGTGGTCATTTTCACTCAAATGGATGAATATCACATTGGATGTTTTCAATGTTTTGACAGAATATTTATGCTGTTTAATTCTTACTCCAAAGTCCTTGAATTCTCTTGCCCCTGTTTCTGAGCAGTTAGACTTAATCCTTTTGTAAATGACTTAAATTGTACCCTTATTTATAACATTTATAAAGCAGATTGGGAGCGATATGGAATGCACACTTTAAGTATACCACCATTTGAATATTCAAAAGACCATAATGAAACTAATAATTTTCTTGCTGAGTTCATTAAAAATGCTGCTGATAAAGCAATACTAAACTCGAAACCCCATCCAACCAAACACAAAGTTCCATGGTGGTCCGATGAGCTAACAGAATTAATAAAAATAAAGCACTCATTAGGGAGACAATTGAAATAGAAAGTTCAGTAAAATAAATAAAACATTACCAATATCAGAAGGTACTTTACAAAAAAATGACTATATTATTGCTAGAAATTAATGCATTAAAGCCTCTATACAACAAAATATCTGCAAAATTTAAAAGGGAAGTTTTTCAAGGAAGAACCATTTCATGGAAGAAATATGTATCAGACCTCTCTTATAATACTCCCATACAAAAAATATGGGGAAAATTTAGGAAAATAAATGGTACCCATGTTAAACCACCCAGACATGCCTTGTTAAAAGATGGAAAAAGAATACTTGATCCAAAAGAAATAAGTAATATAATAGGAGAAAACTTAGCAAATGTAAGTAGTGATAGAAATTTAGATGACCACTTCCACACAAGGAAAAATAATATAGAACTAATAACAATAGATTTAGAAACAATAGAAGACATATATTATAATAGAAAATATATCTCCTCCTGGAGGTGACAATATTTGTTTTGAGATGACCTGCCACTTAGCACCTCTGGCAAAGTCATACTTATTAGAATTTTATGATCATTAATGGCTTAGAAATTTAATTCCTGATGAATGGCGTAAAGCAATAATAATTCCTATCCCCAAACCTGGAAAAGATCCAAGTAATGCAAATAACTACAGGCCAATTTCTCTAACAAGTTGCATATGCAAATCACTACAAAAAATGGTAAATTCTAGACTAATATGGCACATTCAAGAAAATAAAATTTTGACTCTCACTCAATTCGGGTCACAGTGTAACAGGTCTACGTTAGATTCTCTCTCTAACCTCGAAGACCATATACGTAGAGGATTTGAGCAAAAACAAATAACTTAGCAGTCTTTTTTTACATTGAAAAGGCTTACGATATTACCTGGAGGTAGCCTATATTAAAAACTTTACAAATTAACATCTGTGGACATTTTCCTAAGTTCATCCAAATTTTTTTAAGAAATTGTAATTTTCAAGTGAGAATTGATGATTTATTGTCCAGAACATGTCCAGTTGAAAATGGTGTTCCACAGGGAAGTGTCCTCAGCACTGTTTACCTACCAATTAATGATAAAAATCTACCTACTGGAATTAAAAGGAACCTATACACGGATGGTTTTGCCACATATTATTCAGCCTCTTGTATTAGACACACTTAACACATCATTAATAAAAGTATAATAAAAAATGAATGAATGGACCTCATCTGTAGGATTTAAGTTATCCATACATAAGACTCAAGCGGTCGTGTTCTATAAAAATAAAAGGTGGATGAAAGGTGAAGTAATAGATCTAAAAATCAGAAATCATAGTATAACAATTAGACAAACTGCAAAACTTTTAGGTTTAGTGTTTGATACTCTCTTAAACTGGAAACCCCACATAACACACTTGTAATTAAAATGTAAAAGAGCATTAAATCCAATTATAAAATTATCAACCACTACTTGGGGAGCCGATAGACAAACCCTTACATTACTGTATGAAGCAACAGTCCTGTCTATCACTGATTACGGTAGCAAAATATATGGCTCGGCGTCAGATGCAGCACTGAAAACGCTGGACCCAGTTCATAATGAAGGCCATAGAATATGTTCAGGAGCCTTTAAATCATCACCGACCTCTTCTTTACAGGTTGAATGTGGTGAACTACCTCTCTCTCTCTCCATAGAGAGCTTGTAATAATGAAGTGTGCTCTGAGAATTAGGACACTCGATTCTCCAACAAAAAAAATTATTTGAACTAAGAGATATATTTATAAACAATCATCCACCCACTTTCTTTGTCACTAGATATGAATATACAGATTCCTTCAATAGTAAAATTACCTCCTCCTTGGACAATGAATAAAATGAAAACTTGCACCCAATTAAAACATTTATCAAAAAAAATACTCATACACGCCAGTACACCATAGACAACATACAATAAAGCATAATTATGAGCCGAAAAGGTCCACATTATGTAATATACACAGACGGATCTAAATCATAACGCGGAGTGGGATATGCTGCAGTGTCCCAAGACAAATCATATCAATTCTCTCTACCTAATACAGCTTCAATATTCACTGCGGAGCTTTGCGCAATTGCCTCGGCCATAAAAATATTTAAAGAAACATCACTCAATAATTTTGTGATTTTTAGTGACTCGAGAAGTGCCATAGAAGCCGTCCAGAGTTACAAACCAAAAAAATAATATTGTACAACAAATTAAATTACTTCATAAATTAGGTATTATTGGGAAAAATGTAGAAATATGTTGGATCCCTGCCCATGTAGGGATCAAAGGAAATGAAGAGGCTGACAAAGCAGCCAAAGAAGCAAATCAAATGACAAGATCAAGTGTAAATCTCCCTATGAGTGATTATGTAACATACATAAAGATGGGCGTTATAAGGAAATGGCAACATATTTCGAATGAAGAATCAGAAAATAATTAATTAAGACAAATAAAACCTGATGTTGGAAATTGGAGTTCATCAAATCAGAGAGAGAGAGCACGCACAAGTAATTTTGACACGTCTCCGTATAAGGGCTATACCCGTCTGACACATGACACTTAATGAGCAGCTCACGTGGCTCTGTTCATGAGTGCGTAGAGAGAGTGGAAGCGCTTATAACAGTCAGACATGTTATGCGAATGCCCAAAGTACGACCAGCAACGACTGTCGACTTTTGGAAACATATCTATGAAAGAAATCTTGTCAGAATCTTCTGCATTTTCAGTCATGCATAGTTTTATGTTCTTGAAGAAGTGTAATTTAGTTGATAAAATGTAAATCTAAGTAAATTATGAAAATAAGAAAATTATTAGACTATTTAATGAATTAAAAAAAAACTTTTAAATGTTACTTAACTTATTCTGATTTAATTTTTATGAATGTATGGATACATGAATAAATAATGTATTATTGTGGGCATATGGTCCATTGTGGGTGTGTGCCTTTGTGCAGATTTTAGTTTAATTTTCACTCATTTGTCATCAAACCGAACGAACAATTCGGTTCCAGAGCTTTGCCTCTGGCCTAGACATGATTTTTTTTTTATTCTAATCCTTCGGGGCAGCCCTATGAGAGCTGAAAGTCATCTCAGTGGTCTGGTTAAACTGCTTTAATAATAATAACAATAATAATGGAGAAACAAATCCAAAGTTATGTAAATGTACATATATTTAAATCTAAAACTGCAAGGATAGCTTACGGGAAAGTTTTCGGAACCGAACTGATTCCCAAAAGCTATCCTTGCAGTTTTAAATTTAATTATATGTACATTTACATAATTGTGGAATTGTTTTCTCCATTGAAGACTCGTTCTATTGAAGATTTTTTTATAATAATAATAATAATAATAATAATAATAATAATAATAATAATAATAATAATAACAATAATAATAATGTACCCTTGTTTTTTTCTTATTGGTGTGTTGGATTCTAGGTACGTATTTCCATTATAATACCTATCTGTCATTTATACAACCCTACCTTGTACACCTCATTTTCCTTTGCATGTCAGTCTGCTAAGTAAAGGACCCCTTGAATCGAAAGGTCTCGCAAGTACTCCATTGTTTTTCACTTTCTTCGTGGCTTCTACCTATATATATATATATATATATATTATATATATATATATATATATATATATATATATATATATATATAGATATATATATATATATATATATATATATATATATATATATATATATATATATATGTGTGTGTGTGTGTGTGTGTGTGTGTGTGTGTACGCGTCGTGTGTGTGTGTGTGTGTGTGTGTGTATGTTGTATGTTTGTGTCTGTGCCGGTGTGTGTTTAGACCGAATTAAGGAGTTGGCACGTAGGAAATACTTCCATGTCAAAAATTATTGAAAGAAAAAGAAAAAGAGAAGAAATCAAGTAAAATCAAGGCGCACCCTGAGGAAGGCTATTCTGGAAGTCAGTGCTGTGAAAGGCTAACGTGCACAAGCTATGAGAGAATTATCTTGAAAATTGATGATACCGTCGTAAGGCAGTTACAAACTGCAGCAAAGACAGTAAAAAAGGATCACTGGAAAGCCCCAAAGTATTCGAAAAACGTCCACATTCATTTTCTTAAAGAAGAAAATATTGGAAAACAATGCAAGGCAAATGTAAGATGGATTTTTCTTTTTTTGTATTCGTACTGTGCAAGTCAGAATAAAGGTCAATGAATGGATGAGGAAGTAAATTTAACTACAGCAATATTAAGGGTTCTGAATGGAAAGTGTGTCGTGGAATGTATACCGCTTGTAGAAGCTTAGGGAGGATTTAGAAATGCGGTCGAGAGGAGGAAAAATACAGACGGTATTTTGCCGAGGCGGCTTTTGCAAGGCAACTGCCCAAATAAGTCGAATGCTTCCATTTGTTCTAGTCCCGCCTCCAGTGGTTCGAATACAACCATTTCGATAAAGGCAGCAGCAGGAGGTTCATGACTTTTAAAAGAAAAGATATGGCGAAAGAAAGACAAAAACGAATTTGAGCTTCCTGGTATTGATTCTTTGTGAGCAATCACTTGACAAAAGGCATGAAAGACAACAACGGATTAACAAACGGTATCTTATTTGGACGCATCTGATACCAAAGGTCATTTAACTTTCTTACCAGATCGTAGGCCAGAGAGCAAAGATGCTAAACGTTATTTTATAACACACACATCATCATATTTTTTTATAAGAATTAAATTTTTTGGTATCTCCTACAAAGCAAATTAGGAAATCGGTATGCCTTTTTAATTTAAGTAAATAAAACAAGAAAGAGGTTCTAAGACGTTTATGGGAAAGTTTCAAGCTCGACTTTCCTGGAACTGGTCGGCAAATGAAAGGAAAAGCCTTTCATATTAAAATTATAAAATTTGCTGATGATTACGTTTCCCATTTCATTATTCCTCTTGAATTACGAGTTATTATGCCTCATAACCATTTTGTCTTGCAGCAGTAACAATGAAATGCTTTGGAGAACTAAAAGTCTCCCACGTTCCACTAAACTTATTTTCATATCGAGCATCGATGACCCCTATACATCTGCTTAGGCCAATCGACACATTATTCTGCCACTGTATTTCCGGTTTCCCGTTTTTAGCCCTTTCGCTTCACCTGGAATTGAATGAAAGGGCAGCAGGTTGCTTTAATTCCTTCATCTACCTTATCTGAGGGGAAATCATATCATTGTTTCTTAAGTTAGTGTGCATGTTATAAAGAATTTGCAGATATTTACAGGGAACATTTTTGTATTGTTTTCATTCTAATGAGCTTGAAAGTTCGTGAAAACTCAAATACAGTTCCTGAAAGTATAAGGCTATACCTAATTACATTCCAATTGAGCCATAAAAATCAAGCAGTAAATGCCAAACAAGTAAATTTGTTGAAAAGTAAGTGATCTGAACTCATTTGGAAAAAGCCAGTGAATTATTTGGTAAGATAAACTGCATACAAGTGGAAGATATAGATGAGGGGTTTGTAAAATCCAAGTGGTTACTAAAGTGTAGTAAAAGAGAGTAAACCACCAAGTAGTTGGATAAAAGAAACAAAAGATCGAATGAATGTCACAAAAATGAAGATTAGATGTGCTAGTGCATAAACAAAAACTATAAAGATATGCAGGATAGAAATTGTACTCAGGAAGAAAACGACAGAGAAGAAAGAAGCAAATAATAATAAAATAGAATTATTGGAGCCGATGAGCAAGGACTTCATGGAGAACAGGTTTTCTGCAAGAAAGTAAATGCACAGGAAGGGTTAATGAACCAAACTGATCTCAGAAAATGAAGGTAAGACTGGCTAGATGCTGTAATGGGTAGAATCCTCTGTTGCCAGTGCTTCTATTTTGAGGATTTGTTGGACGTAGGAAAAAGATTAACAGATCTGAATGATGGGGAGTGGTGAAAAGTTTAAAAAGAAACTCTCACCCGTTCAGTAATGTCGTAAACCAGTGACATTTCCGCAATTATATATCCTTTGTTTTAATTTTCATAAAAACTTGCCGTTCTTATCATCGTGTTCCTTAAATCCATTTTCGTGTTTTTCATTAAGGAGTTCATCTCACCCTTGCCTTTACAAGATAGCACTGGTTGATCGAATGTTAAAGATTTAATAAAAACACCTAAAAGATGCATATTAAAATGAGGAAAATGAATATTTGATTGTCTTTTTGATGATGTAAATCCTTATCCCTTTGCAGTTATATAGTGTTTTTTTTTTTTTTACTGGAAGAAGTAAAGCAACATCAAGATCCTTTATTCTTGGCTGAATCAGAAATTTCGAGATTTTGTGGACGATCTCATAGAGGTGATAATTTTGAACACCACGACCACTTTTACCTTTTACCTTGATATGACTTCTCATAATCTGACCAAAGGATACAAACTGCACCTATATCCTTTGCACTCTCCTTGTTCTTCTATTTCCGATAATATTAGTATTCCTAAAGGAATATTGAATTATATTATTTTCGGTGTATGTTAATTAATTCAAAAACATGATACGTTGAATTTATAGCAATAAAGTAGAGCTATGGAAAAATAATAGATGAGAGAGCTCAATTTTGTTTTCATTAGCCCTAAAACGCTAATTAACAACGATACTACATTTTACTGTTCTGTTAGTGAAAAGAAGTGAATATAATTTTCTGTACGTGAGCGTTTCCTATATACTTGGGAATGGATCTGGTATGTTTCTTTAACGTGGAATGCTAATACATTTAGGGAAGGAAATGCACTCTTCACTCCATATTCACAAGATAAGGGATGAAAGAAAAAGAAACAAATAACTTTCAATATCCGTTGAATATCGTTTAACTGGTATTAACTGGGTGAAATTTTTTCTCATGGACTCCGTTCACTAATTTGCACGAACAGGTAAGAGGCGTAATAACATAGCGACAACCAAAATTCGCATAAAAAAATCCTGGTTAAAAGTTGAAACAGTTGCTTCAACACTAAACCTACTGCTCTACGGGAACTGGCCGGGGGATGATACCGTAGTCGATCATCTGTATCACGTTACTAAGTAAAAACCCAAACGGACGAAGGTGAACAGTGAAGTCATACCAAACTTAAAATCCCGGGTATGTAATGTGCTAATATCTCAAATAGGATATCATAGCAAAAAAGGAAGAAGGAAAAAGGTAATAAAGCAAAGGAAGAATAAATTTAGGTTAATTAGTGTTTCAGCGCGATTCTGCTTAGTTTGCTCTTCTTATCAGTTATTTGTTGGCATTTCTTTGTTACTTCCTTTTCTCTCATCAGTTTTGCAATAACGAGCTTATAGAGGAAGAAACGATTCGGGCCACTGATATCCCAAAAACAACATCATTATCAAAACTTAGTTTAAAGCATAATATTTCTCATCCTTTCAAGTTAGTCACTTCATATAAAAGGACGTTTATCTTTTGTTCCTTACTTTCCATCCATTGATAACTAATGGCTGAATCATACATTGGCGATTCAAGACCGTGACCGTTTAAACGGGCAAATGTTTTCTTATTACGACGACACTATGGTGCAATAACGAGCAAGGCGCCTTCAATCGGCATGATCCGTAACCAAGTCGGCAAGTTTGACGACGTCCGCCAAGTGATGGCGGATGTGCAAGGCTGCCTACAATCTACGCAGTCAAGTCACGAAAACTGTCTAAAGTCGTCATATGGCGTCGGCATTCGACTGCGGAAGACGTAACTAGTAATGTCAACAAACGGCATCCAGTACGACCTACGCCATGTACTAGGCAACGCCTTTAACATGCACAGTAGGGGTGCGCAGTGAGTCAAAGGGATGGCTGTCAGAATTTCAGATAAAGAAAAAAATAACCCATGAAAAAATTAAGACAATGCTACTGTAATTTCTTCTTGTATCTTTTGTATAATATACTACTGTAAATTCTTCTTGTAACTATTCTATAAAGATACATGCTGCTTTACTTCGCATATGTATTTTTTTATAATATGAATTGTGTATAAAATGTATATATTGTGTATGTACTAAATTTTCCTAAAAGCGCTAATAACTGAATGTTATTTTCTATAACAATACTTGAAATTTCCAAAATCCTTAAGATTAAAGTGCGGGGAAATTCAGAAGTTTTTTAGAAGACATACATGTTTAGGGAAAGTGACCAGTAGATCATTCATGCGGGTATGTATGTACAGTTTTGTCTAAATAAAATAACATTAAATAATAAAAATAATTATCTCCCTCTCTCTCTCTCTCTCTCTCTCTCTCTCTCTCTCTCTCTCGTTCGTATGTATTTAACAACCTACATATTACTATTTCTCTGTACTTCTTTACCTGTACAGTAGGTAGCATGGAAATGCGGGGATTTAAAATATAAGTCATAAATACGTGATCCCAACTCGGTGTACGACAGACAGCCGTAAATGGTTCATTTCATATAACGTCATGGTTTTATTTATCTATTTATTTATTGTCTTTATTTTATCTTTTATTTCTAATTTTATTCTATTTTTTTATTCCTTTTATCTATTTATTATTATTGTTTTTTTTTTTTTTTTTTTTTTTTTTTTTTTTTTTTTTTTTGTGGTGGCGAGTGACACCGATTGATTGCCAAACCCAGCCATCACGACGGTCGCAATCTTGAATCGCACTCGAGCATAACTCACAAGCATCGAGCTTCCGGTTATTACGATGTAGGAAAATAATATACATAAGCATGGCTAAAATGAGCTAGACAGTTTTTTTCCTTCATTCTCTCTCTCTCTCTCTCTCTCTCTCTCTCTCTCTCTCTCTCTCTCTCTCGTATGTGTGTGTGTGTGTTCATGTAAAGTTGAAGGTAATAGAAAACCCTCCTGCGACCTTCATTAAGGAAATAACAGCATTACGACCATTTCCGGTGAACCCACTGCAGTGCAGTATATTGACCGAAATTAGATTCCTTTGCATTCGGAAATGTTTTGGGTGCAAATGGAACAAAACATCAATTAGAACAATCACACAGACGAATGGTCAGCAACATTTGAAGTTATCTTCAACACTAATCTTTTTTTTCTTCTTTATTTCACAGTAATCAATACTATATGCTGGGTCATGGCAATAATGTTTCTAATGGCAATGCATAAAAAGATATTGTTCCATGCGTTTGTATTAAAATGATAGAAATACTGTTCCCTCGTCTTGATTGCCAGTAGCATGAGGAATCTTTTTTCATGATATTTTTCTTGTATTTAATTGCTTGTAAACAGGGTTGATATTCTCTTCCTCAACAATAATCATCACGATCTACAATAACGCCAGAAGATACTGAGGGGAATCAATTGTAAGCTCTATATGAAGAAGGCACTTCAGGGTCTGCTTTATAAGAACTACCTTCTGTTACTTAGAACCTTGTTGTTGTAGAGTTTCTCATCCGAGAGAGGAGAGCCTGAATCATCAGCATGCATAGGATACCCACTGGGCCTCTGCTGAATTAGCAGTAATTGATTGGTAATTACTAAAATGCCCTTTGAACATGGGTAGAGGAGGTATGGGACTAGTAATATCATCCAATGCTATCTGGAAAAAATCCTTCTAATATACAAAGGTGATCTGTAAATTTGTTTCAGTGACTGATCTGGCCCACAGGTAGGTCAAACATTGGGGCACCAAGCAGCCAATAAACAAGAAAATCGATCATTGTCATACTTAAAGGAAAACTTGGTCTTGAATAAAGAATCAAGAGTTGCATCAGTGAAATATATCGTGAATCCCTCAAGTTAATTTTAAATCAGTATTTATGTTGGTGGCCATTTACGCAAGATGGACACTTGCAAATATGCATCGTACCATATGACGAGTTTAAGAAAAGAGAGACTTCTATACCTGTCCATTTGAAATGGAAATAAATATCAGAAGTTGCTTGTAATACATATATCTTACTGAGTGTGCTCTGTGGCTTTTAGTTCTCAGTGAGGATACTGCTGTCATACACCCATACTCCTTGGCACTGTCATAATTAATCCCTTTATTGACAGGGATTGATCATATCTCTTCCTTGTTATGGTATTGAAAAATGGCTGCGACTTTCGTAGATATTATTCGAGATACTATGACCAATACGTAGTCGCCACAGCAAATTTAGACTTTTCCATAAGTTTTTTTTCATGCAAAAGTAAAAATTTGCTGGCAAAAGTAAAAATTTGCTGTGGCAGCTATGTATTGGTCATAGTATCTCGAATAATATCTACGAAAGTCGCAGCCACTTTTCAATAACATAACAAGGAAGAGATGTAGTCAATCCCTTTCTATAAAAATAATCAGTACATTAAATTGCAAATACTCATTGGGTTTGAGCACAAAAGCATGGTAATATATGAGACCAATCAATGACCAGACAAGACAATTTCCAGAATCACTGGCGGGACAAAACTGTGCATATATATATATATATATATATATATATATATATATATATATATATATATATATATATATATATATATATATATATATATATATATATATATATATATATATATATATATATATATATATATATATATATATATATATATATATATATATATATATATATATATATATATATATATATATATATATATATATATATATATATATATATATATCTTGCATAGTCTTTACGACTATTTGGCACTAGTTTAAACAAATTACACAAATAGGCAACCCTCTCTTACCTTTTGTTGCTGGTTATCCTTCTGCAAGAGCTAAAGATGAAAGGAAGGCTAATGAATCCTCGTAGATACAAAAATATACTTTTTATTTCCCAAATTTGCTAAACGTGAAATGGGACAAAATGAATATAAAGTGGAGTAAAAAAAAGAATAAAGTCTGACCCTCAAAACACCGCAAACTATAAGTAAACTCTCCCCTTAAATCTCCCTGTCTGATTAATTATGCATTTAAATAGTCAAAGTCTTTTAGAGAACCCATTCTCTTGTATAATGCCATGAACCCATCTGAAATAAAGAGACATATTTATTATATCACTCCAAAATGTAAAAGATAATTAAATGAACGTGTACACACTACACTTCTCTCTCTCTTTTCAAAGGGTAACTTTTTCAAAGTCTTAATAGTACACTACCTTGCGATGGGTGTGCCCTCGAGTACTCCTCCAAATTGTTCTATACCACAACACGGGTAATCAAAGAGTGTCATCTTCTTTGGCACCTCAGACTATTGGGCCCCATGCATTACACGTCATGAACACACACATGGACAGGCCTTTTGGAATGGCATAGCAACCGAGCCGCACCCAGTCATGTGATCTCCGAAGGGATCGACAAACTCATATCACATAGTCACCAATTCCAACTCTTTTTCAATTCAGCACTCTTCGAGAAATCAAGCGCTTGTCACTAAGCCCTCCCGTCTCTAAGCGGAGAAAGCTGAGATTAACAATTCACAGCCACACCTGCTTTTTTTTTAAAGATATATATATATATATATATATATATATATATATATATATATATATATATATATATATATCATATATATATATATATATATATATATATACATATATCTTTGTTAGATACTTGGATCGTCATCGACAACTTCTCACCAGTCCACCCAGCTATAGCTGGGTACCATATTATGACAGTGCCAAGAAGTATGGGTTTATCTCAGCAGCATCCTAGGTAGATTTATTGAAAAAAAGACATTAGGTAATAAATACTTCAAGGGTCAGTTTAGGTCTCTCTACAGTTAAATTTTATTTTCAACAACGAATTTTTCCCTAATCTTGGGATCTATTCAATTTTTCATAGAAATTATTTCAGATGTGATGTAAGTAAAACAACTAAACAGATTATATGAATATTCTAGAGAGAGAGAGAGAGAGAGAGAGAGAGAGAGAGAGAGAGAGAGAGAGAGTACTGACATTTCCGAAAGAAACGAAGATCCACAGTAAATATAAAAGAAAACTGAAATTCTTCAGATATATAAAAAACTTTCACTTTTGAATGCAAAATCAAATAGAAATGAATAAAAAGCACAAAAGATTACAATCCTCATTTTGGTTAGTGTTCAAATAGAGCAAATATTCGTCTGGCAAATTACTGAGAGCCACTGAGTAAAAAAAATATGGATTAATAACTACATAAATCTCTTTGAAATCTAACCAAAATAAACAAAACGTCTTGAAATATGAGGAAAGCTTCTTACTCGTACATATAGACGAGAGAGAGAGAGAGAGAGAGAGAGAGAGAGGAGAGAGAGAGAACCCTATGCTTTGATGCCAGTTTTTAGGCACAACGCCTGAATGCTGATGGACATTAACTGATGAGATGACGAGATTAGTCAGGATATGAGTTATTAATGGCTTTAGTGTAATAAACGTAATAGGGCTCGTCCAAAAGGACATAAAATAAGAAGGAAAAATAATAAGCAGATTAAGAAAAAAATAAAAGAAAATTGACGGAGGAGTGAGGCTCGCTAATCAAGTGTTACATGTAATATGATATGGTCGAATATTCTTCGGTTCATCGATAATAGATGTTCTAATGCTCATAATACCATTTTTATAAAAAAATTATGCTAATTATGACTGGATTATGTCTCGGGACTGAGATCATGCAAATTAATTCCAACAAAAAAAGAACATATTCACATCGCAAATTTAATTTTATGTCGAAATGATTGGATTTAAAACAAAAATGTTTTAAGCATCTTGGACGATTAACTATCTAGCCACACACACACAGATCTATCTGTGTATCATTTTTGGCAATATACGTATATATATGTAGATAAATAACTCTGTAAAAACAAGATATATTTCAAATATAAAAGGCCTATTATAACACTGGCTTAAAGCTAAGGACTATATTTCGGTGGACTGACTCCCACCTTTATCAAGTAGTGAATGACAAAAGAAGTTACATTTGAGAAATATACAGTCGGAGATATGCCCTTAGGTGATGCCTGGTGTAACCACTAAGCCGACATTATTTCGGTCAATTGTCTTAATCCGCTTCATTGTTGCCTTAAGGAAGATATTGTCTATATGGTCAGAGTCCCAGGCTCCATTGGAAAGCTTGATCCTGTAATCTTGTTGCTTTGTCAGTGAATATTCTACCATCTGATATTTGTATCAACAGCTGCTTTCGTATAAAATTCGGGATGAGTTTCAATCCACGGTATGGTTCATGCTATTTATATGATGGAAAATTGCCAAACTATGTTGTCCATATCTAATTGAGCGCTTATGTTGAGTTAATCTTTCCAAGAGAGATTTTGCTTTGTATCCATAGTATGACTTATCACAATCCCTACAGGTGATTTCATAGACTCCCACGTCTTCAGAAACTAGTTTCTACTAAACGTTAAGGATTTCCCCAATGTAGTCGGTTAAGTGAAGACGAAAGGGTTGGGATGGCCTAAAGTTTGTGTGATCTCTGATAAATTATCAACATAATGGGTTATGATTTTGTATGTGAATTTTTCCTCTTCGTTGTTTTCTATGGGTTTTTAAAAAATTTTCTTTGCTGTTTGCATGGCTTTTTCTATCAATTGCTTGGGGTATTTTAACAAGATAAGTTGATTTCAAGTTGTTTCAAGGAGTGTGTTAAGAAAATCTGGGAAACAAATTCTTGGGGCTCTAAGAAATAAGTTACTTGATATGCTGATTTTAATTGAAATGTTATGCTAGCTGTAAAAATATATGTATGGCAGTGAGAATTTTGCTTTCCTGAAGACAGTGACTTTGTAGTTATTATTAATTCTGATGATTAAGACATCTGAAAAGGTAATTTGTTTTCTTTTCATTCTACTTTAAATTGTGAGCTCGGGATAAAGGAATTTATAGAAAAAAAAATCACAATCGCCCCACTCACTTTTCCAGTATGTTAATATGTCAACACAAGCCAAATCATATCTGCAGGTTTGATAGGGTTTATAACTACTAGTTCGAAATACTCCAAATATAATTTTGCTAACACAGGACTGAGAGGATTCCCCATATAGTGCCACAGAGCTCTACAATTTGCTTTATATTATTCAATTCTATGGGGGAGTAGTCAGTAAATGGCTCAAGTTTATTTTTCAGGAATGTTGATAAATCTTTTATGGGTACTTTTGTAAAAAGGGGGTCTACATCTAGGGTGAGAAGTTTTACGTTACGTAAATACCTAAAAGAAAGTTAAAGATTCAATGTCCAATTGCCTACTCGAAGATATCTAGAATATATGATAAAAGTACTTTTGTTAAAAAGCTTTCAATAACGCTAAGCAAAGTGAACTCGAGAAGCAAATCTCACACCATTTACAACTGGTGTTTGGTAACGAAAATTCGTGACTTACATTTCATCTTCAGTAGAGGACCTCTTCCTCAGTCGATTTAATCTTCACAGGTTCCATAGCACTTGAATGCGTTCAATGAGGGTCTATGCACGCGCTGAAATTATCTTAAATAGCAATTAGTAAACATGAGTAATGACTTTTGATGATTATAATTTTCCCGTCTTGAGAGGTCACCAGTATTTACTTTTTAATCTTTGATTCGAATCTTATCAACAGTCAAATACTCATCAAATACTTAGGCAATGGTTGTTTTCGTACATACTTTTTTATTTACTTCTACTGTAAAATTTACTTTCATTGTTGAGTGTTCTTATTTAAGACAGAGTGTCTGGCCTATTTCTCCTATCTATTAACATTCATTCATAAATAAGACTGTTTTCCAAATTTGCTGTGAGTCTGGGTTCAACAAATTTAACTGGGTTTAGTATTTGATAGAATTTAGCGACGTCAGTGGTCTCAGTAATGTCTACTTGAGTTATCTAGAAATAGATTTGCCCAAGTATGATCTATTAGGAGGTTCTCGTTCTTTAGGTACCTCACAATACTTAGATTTAAAAGGACTTATTTCCAAAAAGAATACGGCAAAATGGGGCGCTTTGGTAGTATCTGAACTTTTGTACATGCATTGTGCAAACATTAATTTTTCAGTTTTTTTTTTTATTGAAGTTGCAAATAACGTTGTGGGAATCTGTTTCAGTCCAAAGCTATTTAAAGTTATCAGTCAAACAACACCTGAAGAAACAATTGTCACCAGTAAATAAATCCTTAAATTCAACCTTAAAGATGGGGGAAATGTGTATATAAAGTTATCAACATTAAGCCAAAAACATAATCAGAAGGGTGCAAAAAATTATGATTTTCTCTTTTCTTTAGAGAATTACCGTTTTTATATGTGTAGGATAATGATGCAACAAAAGAAATAAGTTAAAGCAATAGAAAAGCAAACAAACGAGAACAAATAAATAGTAAACACTGACATCATGAAATGCCTTTCTGTTCGACAATGAAATAAAAAGAAAAACTGAATACGAAATGCCTCAGCAAAGACACCATCCATCTCTGCCAGAGATAATGCCTCTGAATAAAAACAATACAAGGTTTTTTCGTTGTACTTCTGAATTAATTGCTTCGCAGTCACGGCCATCAATCTTACCCCCTTGAAATATCAGATGCATTTTACTATATATATATATAATATATATATATATATATATATATATATATATATATATATATATATATATATATATATATATATATATATATATATATATATATATATATATACACACACACACACATACATATATATATATATATATATATATATATATATATATATATATATATATATATATATTATATATATATATATATATATATATATATATATACATTTTTCGTTCACGTGTCTCTGTGTGGGTTAGATTTGCGGGAAAATAAAGAATTATAATGGAAGACTGACGCTCACGTGTATTAAAAATAAGAACCATGTATATAAATAAATGTTATTCTACTTACCAACTCTTTCCGACGACAGTTTAGTATGAATAGCCGTTTCAAAGTTTTTGGTTGCAAATAAGGGATTCGGATAGTATATGGATTATGGATAGGTACAAACAGGAAAGGAGATCATACAAACCAATTATCTTAAGAGTTATTAATTTTTACAACCCTACATTACGTATATATATATATATATATATATATATATATATATATATATATATATATATATATATATATATATATACATATATATATATATATATATATATTATATATATATATATATATATTGTAATGGTTCTTTTCCGTCATCACTAGAAGTTAAAATCCTTTCTTGCAACTCCCGTCAGTTTATGGTCTTTCTATGCCAGTTTATACCCCGTCTCGGCCCCTTGTCCCCAGCGGCAGTGGGACAACTGCCCAAGGTGGCGGGCAGAAACGTCCCACTGCAGGGGGTGCTAAACATCTCTGGCCTAGAACAGCCCACCTTTACAACGTACAATGTCAGGACTCTGTCTAGGGAAGACGATCTGGCTGTTACTAGAAGAGCTGAAAGAAATAAATTGCGATATAATAGGATTGAGTGAATTTAGAGAGAAAAAAAAAAGAGGGTTATGTACTTTGCTTCAGAGGACATGAAAGGAACAAAGAAAATGGAGTGGGTTTTCTTATCAATAAAAATCTTGCAGGTAACATAGAAGAATTTTATAGTATTAGTGATAGAATTACAGGATTTATTATCAAACTAAATATGAAGTATAAACTGAAGATCATTCAAACGGTTGCACCAACATCCCATACAAAGGAAGAAATAAAAATTTCCTATGAAGATCTAGAGAGCTCTTTGAAAAACCATAAGACTCAATTTACATTACTTTTGTGTGATTTCAACGCTGAAGTAGGTCAAAAGAGAGAGGAGAATCAGCTGTAGGTAAATTCAGAGTAGGCACAAGAAATGACAGAGGAGACATGCTTGTAGAATTTGCTAAAAGGAACAGTCTAAAAATCAAGAACACCCTTTTTTTTTTATAAAAAGGAACATAGAAAATGAACATGAAGAAGCCCAAACGGAGAAACGAAAAACGAATTAGATTTTATTCTTAGTGAAAAAGTTAATTCAATTAAAGATGTAACAGTGTTAAACAAATTAAAGTCAAGCGACCATGGAATGGTGAGAAGTAAAATTTATCTAGACCTAAGGAAAGAAAGAGAAAAACTAATTTTACGAAAAAGAGAATAAACACTACTGCAATAAGAAAAAAAATCTGACGATTTTAGTTTAGAAATACAAAATAGGTACTTCCAGCTACATGGTGAAATGGAAGCAAGTAAAGAAGAAATGAATAGCAACTTAACAAACAAAATTTGTATTGGAATCAACATAAGAGATAGGTGGAAAAGTTCCTAAAAAAGATCAAGGAAAACTATCGGAAAACACCAAAAACGTAATAAAGAAACGATGGAAAGTGAGGATAAAATCCAAAAGAGATGAACTAGAACTAGCAGAACTATCAAAAACAATAAACAAATTAGAAACCCAAGACATTCGTAAACACAATCACACCAAAATCAAGGAGACACTAAAGAAAAGAAGAAGCATCAGGTTGATGAAAAGAAGGCTTGGAACAGGGTGCCAACAAATATTTGCTTTAAAGGATGAAAATGGAAATATGATCAACAAAAGAGATGGAGTGATAAAAATTGCTGAGGATTTCTGTACAATGCTGTACAACAGTGATATAGGAAATAACTTTGTCAAGAGAAATAATGAAACACCGGAGCTGGTGTCAAAAGTAACAGTAGGAGAAGTAAAGAAAACATTCAAAGGCATAAAAAGAAACAAAGCTACAGGAGAAGATGGCCTAACAATTGATTTATTAGTAGATGGAGGAGATTTCACAATAGTAAAACTCGCTGAACCTTACACAAAATGTTTGCAAGAATGCTTTATACTACAGCTTGGAAAAACTTTATCATTAATTCACATAAAGGGAGACACACAAGACCTAAAAAATTACCGCCTAATAAGTCTACTCTCAGTAATATGTAAAATATTTACAAAGATCATATTAGGCCAAATAGAAAGACAGCTAGACTTTAATCATCCAAGAGAGCAGGCAGGGTTTAGAAGAGGGTATTCAACAACTGACCATATCCATGTAATTAACCAGCTAAAGGAAAAATCAACAGAGTATGAAAAACCAATATGTATGGCATTTGTAGACTATGAGAAAGCTTTTGATTCTGTCAAAACTTCATCAGTAATGAAAGCCCTTCAAAAGCAAGGAATAGATGAATCTTCTGTCAGAACACTTGAAGATATCTACTATATGGGTAGTACAGCAATCCTAAAGGTACATAAAGGCAGTGAGAAATTTCCGATTGAGAAAGGGGTTAGACAGGGAGACTCCGTCTCTCCTAAATCATTCACAGTGTGCCTAGAAGAAGTTTTTAAGAATTTAGATTGGGCAAATGTAGGTATTAACATTAATGGAAAATACCTAAACAACTCAAGATTTACAGATGACAGTTCTATTCAGTGAATCATGGGAGGAATTACAAAAGATGATAGAAGATTTGAATAGGTAAAGCAGAAATGTAGAACTGAAAATGAATAAGAGTAAAACTAAGATAATGTTCAATGAAAATGCAAAGAGACAACAAATAAGGGTTATGGACGAACCTCTGGAGATTGTTAATGAATATACGTATTTAGGACAGACCATAAGTATTTCCCCAGGGCATGAAATGGAAATTAAAAGAAGGATAAACATGGGATGGAGAACGTTTGGTAAACAAAATGTTCTCTAAAAAGAGAAGTATTTAATCAGATGGTCCTACCAGTATCAACTTATGCATCAGAAACTTGGAGCTGTACTAAAGCATTAGAACATAGGCTAGTTACAATTCAAAGAGCTATGGAAATGATAATGATGGGAATAACACTAAGAAACAGAAAAAGGGCAATATGAGATGTAATGAGCATTCAAAATGGTGTGTAATGGACCTAATATGACATATTTAGTGATAATATGATTTTGTAGAATCTAGACTTAAGATCTAGTCCGCCATGTGTTTTGAGATCCCATTTTCTGTTTGGGTCGCCATTCATAAGGAATATTTTTCATTATGATTTATGATGTTAGAGTACTTGACCCATACTTTTAAAATATTATTGGTTTGTTAGATTTTAAATAATGTCTATTTATGGAACTCGTAATTTGATTCAGTGGCCTTAGTTAATTGTGAGTTATGGTAGAGATTTGGATGCGTCGTTTTCTTTCTTCAGCTGAGCAAAATTGTCAGTGGACTTTTCTGAGGTAAGAAAGTCCTTTGAGGACGATATATATATATAATATATATATATATATATATATTATATATATATAATATATATAGAAATTATATATATATTAATATATATATATATAATATATATATATATATATACATATATATATATATATATATATATATATATATATATATATATGTATATATATATATATATATATATATATATATATATACATATACGTGAGTTTGTGCAATACTTTTGTCTCTATTTGTGTGTGTGTGTGTGTGTGTGTGTGTACGCGCGTGCAATACTGTATAAAGGAAATGAATAGTGAATCTTACAGGCATTGCAGGAAAACTAATTTACATAAATAAGTATTCACTCTTTATTATAAATTAAAATTACTTTTTAACAGTAAACAAACAATCCGCATTAGAAATGCAAAAGATGTAAAAAAGTAATGTTTAAGATTTTCCGTATTTTGATTTCTAAACGCACTGCCTTATGTTTCAGCTGTTTTTCAGCATAAACGAGACCTTGTACACGAATGTCCAGTAAGAAACTGGAAATTATATTGTAGGTGACGGGTTCGTGATCATTATTCCATCAGTAAGCGAATGTTCACTGGTAATGTGTTGATATTTGCGCGTTCTGGTAAGTTTCGTTGGTCTAAGATAGATTTCCTATTTCATTTGTTCTTAACTTTTTTCACCTATTCGGTTTAAATTTCTATCTATGAATTTTGAAGCATATTGTTAACTTTTAGAGATATATAGTTACCTAATTTATAAGATATTCACTCAAAACATGTTTTAGACGGCATATATTTTCATGAGAAGTTTTTCTGCTAGTTATTGGCCCATTTCTGTCGTCCAGGAGATCTCAGTTTCTCAGTAAATAAATTTTCAGAAACAGGGGCAGCATTTATCACTTTGTGTTCACCTATACTCTGTTTTTTTCCATCTGTCCATCCGCCTGTGGTGTTTTTGTATGGTAACATTGCGTCCCGGGTTTTAAATAGTTACGCTATGTGTAAGTTTTAGGTAAATAAAAGGATATCTGGGTGTACATTTGCAACTGAAAAGTGTTTTAATAATTTACTGTATGCGAATTACACCGTTAATATTAGAAATAGGATATTGTTATTATTGTTGAATGTAAGCTGAATGTAACTATCTAAAGCCCGAAACGCAGTGTTACCATACGCAAACACCACAGGCGGATGGACAGATGGAAAAAAACAGAGTATATTCATTGGTTATACAACGAATATCAACCTAAATTTCTGGTTTCAAATCGATAACTTGATGGAATGGCGGTAAAATCATTTTGAGAGAAATGGACTCTAGTCGAACCTTAATAAAAAAAATATAAATAGTGAAATGTCATATGAAAAAAATTATAACAAAGGAAACAAATACTCTACCATGTATTTCATGTTATATATATCACTATATATATATATATAGATATATATATATATATATATATATCGCAATCGACTACGTAATCATCCAAGGTATCAGAATAATAATAATAATAATAATAATAATAATAATAATAATAATAATAATAAATAATAATAATAATAATATATGTCGTTGTTTGATACCTCATCATCCTTGTCGTCTTCTGTGGCATCGTCTCTCAGAGACTCAAGGCGATACTCAAGTCAAAACTCAACGCCGGAAATACGATAAAAGCCATAAACACATGGGCAGTGCCAGTAATCAGATACAGCGCAGGAATAGTGGAATGGACTAAGGGAGAACTTCGCAGCATAGACCAGAAAACGAGGAAACATATGACAATACACAAAGCACTACACCCAAGAGCAAATACGGACAGACTGTACATAACACGAAGGAGGGGACTACTAAGCATAGAGGACTGCGTCAACATCCTGAAAAGAGCACTAGGGGCAATATATGAAAACCAGTGAAGACGAGTGGCTCAAGAGTACATGGGAAGAAGGACTGATAAAAGTAGGCGAAGACCCAGAAATATACAGAGTCAGGAGAATGACAAGCAGAAGAGAGGAATGGCACAACATATCAATGCACGGACAATACATGAGACAAGACTGAAGAACTAGCCAGCGATGACACGTGGCAATGGCTACTGAAGGGAGAGCTCAAGAAGGAAACCGAAGGAAGATAACAGCGGCACAAGATCAGGCCCTAAGAACCAGATATGTTCAAAGAACGATAGATGGGAAAACGCATGTTTTCCCATGCGTAGGAAGTGCAATACGAAAAATGAAACCATAAACCACATAGCAAGCGAATGTCCGGCACTTGCACAGAACCAGTACAAAAAGAGGCATGATTCAGTAGCAAAAGCCTTCCACTGGAGCCTGTGCAAGAAACACCAGCTACCTGGACACGTATTAAAAGTTGGTACGAGCACCTACCTGAAGGAGTGATAGAAAACGATAAGGCAAAGATCCTCTGGGACTATGGTATCAGAACAGTTAGGGTGATACGTGCAAATAGACCAGACGTGATGTTGATTGACGAAATCAAGAAGAAAGAGTCACTCATTGATGTCGCAATACCATGGGACACCAGAGTTGAGAGAAAAGAGCGGAACAATGGATAAGTATTTCAAGATTTGAAATAGAAATAAGAAGGTATATGGGATATGCCAGTGGAAAATTGTGACCCATAATCATAGGAACACGAGGCACGATCCCAAGATCCCTGAAGAGGAATCTGGAAAAACTTGAGGCTAAAGTAGCTCCAGGACTCATGCAGAAAAAGAGTGAGGATGCAACCCGTAACCCCGGCACTATAAATATCACCCAGTCGAATTGGATGACTGTGATAGACCAAAGAAACAAAATAATAATAATATTCAAAATAATAATAAAAATAATAAAGTTGCAGTCATATAAAAACAACATATGCATTAAATCGAAAGAATCTTTAGGCTGTCTTTTTTTATATACTAATCTTAACAGCCGTATAAGAGCTGTAGAATAAGAAAGAAAGAAATAATTTGCTATATCTATTCAACCTTTGAGTTGAAGATGATTTCATTTTGAAATACTTTGCAAAAAGGAGAACAAATGTTTGGAAAACCCAACTCAACATCTGTACTGACTTCTTTCTGCCAAGTAAAGTGGTAGTTGATACTATTGGCTCTGGCCTGGATCAATTTCTATGGAGAAATGAAATCCCCGGGTGACGGTAAAAGGGACTAAAACATTGAAGGCTTTCTCCTCACTTCATCCCCC
>NC_087214.1:59576162-59598662 GCF_015104395.2 Macrobrachium nipponense | reverse complement strand
TATTACCAGAGAACACTCAAAGGAACTGCTGACACTCACACACTACTCAGTTTGGATCTCAGCTATGGTCCCCAATTCGTCTCGTGGATGTCGAGGTACGTTAACCAAGGGCACTGTTGCAGCTACGTCCAGAAAACATCGATACATTGTGATTGTTGATATATATATAGATTAAATAGATATATATTATATATATATTATATAGATATATATAATATATATAATATATATATATATGTATATACATATACCATACATATTATATGTTATATAATAATAATATATATATACATATATATTAGATTAATATATATTATATATTATATAAGATATACATATATATTATATCTATATAGATATATATATATATATATACACAATATACAATATAGAATATATATATTAGATATATATATATATTATATATATTATAGATATATATATATAATTATATATAATATATCATATATATATATATATATATATATATACATATATTATAATATATATCTTAATATATAATATATCTAAGTATTATATTTATAATTATATAATATTATAGATTATATATTATATATAATAATATATATATTATATATATATATTATATAATCCATATATAATATAACATATATATATATATATATATATATATATATATATCTCTATATATATATAATATATATATAGTATATCTTCTCTATATAGAAAATATCTATATTAAATATAATATGTATATCTATATATATTATCCCTACTATATATACATATCTACATATCTAGATATATATATATATATATCATATGTATATATATATATATAATATATATATACATATATAGTATATATATATTATATATTATATATATATATAATATACATATATATATATATAATATATATAATATATTTATATATATATCTCATATATATATATATATATTATATATATATATTATATATATATATCTTATATCTATATATATATATATATATATATATATATATATATATATATATATATTATATACATATATATATATATATATTATATATATATTATATATACTATATATATATACATTATATATATATATATATATCATAGTTATATCTATATATATATATATATATATATATATATGTATAATATATAGTATATATATATATATATATATATATATATATATATATATATATGTATATATATAGTTATATATATATATATATATATATATATATATATATATATATATATAAGAATCAACTTTGTCCTTCTGTCAGTAAACTAAATTAGTGACTAATTAAAAAACGAAAGATCTTTTTTTCTTAGTAGTAAATCTATCCATGAAAAATCTAAAACAAATTCATTGGGGGCCATTTATATCACTTACACCAATGCGTTTTTATTAATGTTTTCATGTTCTTTGTGGAAAGCAAAATGCATACTATTAATTTTCTTCGCTACTATGTCCTTTGAAATTGAGGTATCCTTTTCTTTAAATTTTGGGAACTAAAAATTCATATACAACAGTCTTTTTACCTCTGTATAGAGAAAGCTTTTTCTTTTGCATAGGGTTGGTTGTGCCCTGTGATGTTCTATGACCGAGGAAGGAAGCTTTTTCTTCTCATAGCGTCGACATAGTGAGACAGACTACCTCACTCACAGTTCACTGACTTACCGCTAAGAGACAATTTAACTTCAAACCACTCCACACAATGAGTTATGAGTTCAAGTAAACTAAGTATAGTCTTCCGTAATCAGATCAGTTGTCAGTTCATACCACGCGCTAACTATTCAGCTCAAACTACCCAGTGAACAGTCAACTGGCTCTTCAACCTATAGTTCGATTATTCATAACTGTCGCTGGTGAGGTGAGATTCCTAGCCTGTGTTTACAAAAATTGCATGAAAGAACGCAAACCTCTGCCAAGGCTGAGCCATCCAGTTCTGAAGGTGGATGCCTTTAGTTTGATTGCATAACTGTCGCTGATGAGGTGAGCTTCCTAGCCGGTGTCTATATATTTTATGCTAAATGCATCAAACCTTGAATGAAAGATATCAAACTAACGCTAAGGCTAAGCAATCCAGTCCTGAAGGTGGATACCTGTTTCGCACAGCTATAACACTTGTTACAAGTTTCAAGGATCACATTTAGTAAACTTTTTTTTTCTCTCCACTCATAAATAGTTTTGCAATCCTACTGACAAGTGGAATCAAAGTAGAAAACACACAGAGATGACCTTGACAGAGTAAAGAATGCCTTGAAACGAATCAATTTCTCACTTCCTCGAAGAATCACGATACTGCCCATGGCAGCAATGTTTTCTTATATAGTAAGGTTCTACTTTGCCCTCCTTATTGCCAGAACTTATTATAATGAAAATATGGTCAATGATTTGAGTATGATAATGGCTGTATGGATACATCATTATTAGTATGTCCAACCCCTTATACATAGTGCGCCATTCACTTTTACCTAGCACGTGGTATCTCACACTGTTCACTTACACTCCCCTCTCCCGCCCTCACAGACCTCCAAATTGTACACTTTTCTCTAACACAAATACATTTACATACAATATATATATATATATATATATATATATATAATATATACTATTTTCTAAATATATATATATATATATATATATATATATATATATATATATATATATATATATATATACTATATATATATATACTCTATATTATATATATATATATATTCTATATAAGATATATATATATACTATATATATATATATATATATATAACTTTTTGTTAACTGCACATTTCGTTGAATTTTATGCCTTTTTGATTGGTGATCAACTTCTTATTAATTTGACAATATTTTCTGAATATTCAGTTGATGGACAATAAAACGAAGATTAACTTTGTGTTCCATTTACTGAAAAACACAACACTACAACTGTTTCGCCATAACGCTGTGATCTCTGCATTCTTAATAAGTTGATTTTATAGTTGCAAAAGTAATTTGTTGGTCATATTGTTTCAATTCCTCAACAAGAAGAAAGAGCATTCAGCAACAAAAAAAAAAAAAAAAAAAAAAAGGGAATTTAGACAGTCGTGTAACAGTAGTTTAATCTCTGTCAGTCTGTCTGATTGTCTGTCTGTCTCTCTTATTGATATATACTTTTAATGAATAAAAGAATATTACAGTGGCTGTGCAGGGTCATTTGCTTTAGAATGGAAATCAGGACCAATGTCAGAGTTTCACTCCACTAAAATGCCTTCGAAAATTTCATTTGAGATTACGATCGGGTAGGCAAAAATGCGCAAAGGTACAGCAGTAACCATGAATTACGAGAAGCTCCTGAACTGCGGACTAATCCATCCTCCCCCACCTCCCCAACCGCCCCACGAACCCTTTTCTTTTACATGAATGTTGTGTTAAGCTGCTTTCGAAATTAAAATATCAACTGCACGAGATTAAGAAACTCAGTTGCCTTGTGGAAGGATTCAGTATTGCTAATAATTTCTGTTATAACATGTAACTGCTTCTGGTGAAATTAGCCTATAGAATAGTACTGTATGGGATGAAGACGTTTAAATATTATTTGGATCAGCAATAAACATGCAAAAAATGTACGCAAGACAAAGTGAACAGACTGAGAGGAAATACGACTAATCTGTTACTTAGAAGATGTGATAAGCAATGCAGAAATAAATGAAAACTATAGAGACTACGTTGCGGTTATTCACATTCTTATCAATACTTTTCATCAAAGACGATATCATACTGCTCTTGACAAAGAGAGGGAAATGATTGGAATCCATGTGACTGATCTTATTTAAAATTATATGCTCAACTATCCAAACATGTTTTCGAATCCGCTGACAAAATTTGTTCATTATCAGCCGATTCCTACGCTTACACAGACGCTCATTAGCAGCGTTCCGAATCCTTTCCACAGACTGCGCCATTGAGCTATATTTTGCGAGCGCTTTTGGCCTTACTGAATGTCAAGGTTCCTCCTTTGCAATGTAGTTTCCAGTCCTGATGTCCAGAACTTCCTTGGTCTTCCTTTACACCTCCACGTGACCAAACTCTTATATAATATTTTACCCACTATGAACATTTAACTACACTCACTATGGAGACTTGACACACTTTCACGCAAGAATACGAAGCGTTTAGTGTTATAAAAGCTTTCTGTAAAGTGAGTTACATTATGAATGTAACAGCGACTAATTGTTATTGTTCTGGATCCATTTCCTATTGCGATAAATATTCGACATTGTGTCTAGTCATTTTCTAGATGGTTAATACTAGACGCTGTCGGTGCAAACCTTGAAAGGTAGGGTATGGGGCTAATAACCTCAGTTGTTAAAAGGCGTAGTGGTGACACTTCCTAAAGTCACGATTTTTACTCTCGTAAGTTGAATCCATTAAGGATATATCAGTCTCGTGGGAAAACGTTGGATGATTTTTGCTCTTGATATCGTAGAGATTTAAAATTCTTGAGTGACTGTGTCCTTCTATTTAATATGACGTTGTAAGACTCGTTCTTCGAGTACCAAAACTTTCTGTGTCTGCTTTTACCTGCGATTACTCGCCTAGTTATAATTCAAGATCTGTTTTGCTGTTTCTGAATCTCAGAGCAGAGACCTGCACTTTACAATTAGAGAAGGAGCAAAGTTGGCAGACCAGAATTATGGGTCGAATACTAATTTCATTTATGCTTTTATATGCTAACTTAATTATGTATACTGTTACGAGAGATAATTAAGCCTCATCTCTTCGGCAAGATGCATGGCAGAGTGTATCATATAACGCGCTGCGGTATACACTGAAGTGATAATGAAAAGGTTTGTATTTTATGTTTTCATGAAATATTTTCTCCGAAATTTCATAGATTTGATGGAAGGACTTATCCTTTTTCCGCTGAATAAAATGAAGTAAGAGGATGCGAGAAACTGATACATATCTCGACTGACACGTGAAAATACGTGGGCACACGATCGAATGTTATTGACGCATTCCGTCGAATCGATATATATATATATATATGATTATATATATATATATATATATATATATATATATATATATATATATATATACATATATATATATATATATATATATATATATATATATATATATATATATATATATATATATATATTTAGTTAATCGCGTTTAAAGATTTCTCTCGTTTCAAATCATCTTTTTATCAAGCAATTAAATAGACAAACTGTTGATACTTTGGTAGTTAACAATTTGAAGACCCTCTCTTTCTAACAGTGTTTAAACAATTTCTAAAAATTATTAAGATTTCTTAATAATGTTTATCAAAGATATTCATCAGTTGTTAAAAACTGACTAACTCACTGTGTTAGCGATTTGACATCTATTCGTCACTTTGTGGTGACATTGTTATTTGAAACAATGGATATTCGTCACACAATGAATTTAAGATTGAAATTTTGTTTCTTATAAATACGTACAATATAGGCTGAGATTGTAAGATATATACAAATGTATTTGTATGTCATATACATTTATATAAAAACTTTAAAATTTTTCGAAGCTTTTCTTTTTCTGAAAAGTTATCTCCTTTAAATGGCGACATTCCACTTCGTCAGGATATGTTACACTAAGAGACTCAGAAACAGTTTCTTTTTCTACGATATCCATGTATTTTGCACAAAGCTTTATCACAATTCTTACTTATTATCGCATTGTGAGGAGGGAACAAAGAGTATTTTTCTGACCTTGATTTTACAATATATATATATATATATATATATATATATATATATATATATATAATATATATATATATATATATATATATATATATATATGATATATGTATATATATATATATATATATATATATATATATATATATATACATATATATATATATATACTACATATATATATATATATATATATATATATATATATATATATATATATATACATATATATATATATATATATATAAATATATATATATATATATATATATATATATATATATATATATATATATATATATATATATATATATACATATATATATATATATATATATATATATATATATATATATATATATATATATATATATATAAATGAAGATTGAAATTTCGATAACAGGCGACATCCAAATATAAAATTCAGTATTGAAGTTCAGCAGGATAATAAGTTATCCTTTTTAGATCTTTCAGTCTCACGAGAATCAGATTGTTTTCACACAAGTATTTGGAGGACAATTTACATTCACGGGTTTAGGATCCAACTTCTGTAGTAGCTGTTTTTTTTTTTTTTTTTAGAATAAATGCCTTTCTACTTCTTTTATATGAAGCCTTCCATTTATCCTCGAATTGGAATACCTTGGAAAAACTATGTAAACAGAAAGAGGAGACCAGTCTTGGTCCTGATTTCTTACGTTATTGTGCCATCAATGATGTTGTTCCTAACTTTGTTAAATTAAATATTTATAAGAGCTCTCTTTATGATTCTACTTTCCATAAGGAAACGACTAAGTACCTTAACCACGAGACAACATGCAACCAAAAGAACTTGACCGATTATGCAAACAATATTCGCTGCTTCGTCAGAAAGCACTTAATGCTCTTTCCTTTTTGACAGGATTATGTTTGGAAGCTCTTTAACAAAAGTATCCAAGGTTTTATTAAATATTCGAAATAGATATTCCAAAAATTATACAATCTAGGTATTTTATTTCCCAAATTCCATAACCAATTAAGTGCAGTTTTTAACTCTTCTCGATATATTTTGTCTAAACGTGAAGAGTTTCTCCTTTCTTTCGGGTTGGACTTCTGCCTGCCTAATTTTAAACCTAACTTTTGTCAATTCTTCCTTCCCATTGAAGTACTGTTTCAACGTATAAAAAGGCTAGAATAATTTAAAAACGTATCCTTACTACATAATGAACTTATGGTGATTGCTCACATAGGTTTTTCTAATTTAAAAAACAATTAGGTTCCTTTTTTTAACAAATGTGATTTTCAACTTCTTAAATCTTTATCCCAACGATATGATATTGTAGCCCTTAAGCCAGACAAGAGGAAGGGTGTTGTAATCCTTAATAAAGAAGTTCATATTAACAAAATGAATGACATACTTAATGACCAGAACAAATTTAGGAACATAGGGCAACCCAATTGCCAGGAGATCTTCAAGTTGGAGGAGAAGATCAATCGGTTCTTACGTACGCTCAAGAGAGACGGTATCATTAGTGAACACACATACGAGGATTTATTCTCCAGTGGCTCTTCATTCAGGATTCTATATGGGTTACCTAAAATCCATAAACATGATATTCCCCTTCGCCCCATCCTAGCCTCTTTTAACTTTCCCAACTAGAAGCATGCAAAAATCTTGGTAGCACTATTGGAGCCCTTAGCCGTAACCAATATTCTTTAAAGAAATATTGTAATGTTTTTATTTGATATTTTTTTTCTTTATTTGGTTTGTTTTATTTTATATCATCGTTTCTTGCTTAATTATTGTTATTTGTCAGAGTCTCTCAGGAGTGTTTAAATGAGACGCAGGGCAAGTTTCTTCCTTCATTCACACTAGAACGAAACAGTAACAATTATAAATTTAACAATCATTACTACGAATCAAAAAATTAAGTTTCTCTTGACCGCTACAGCTATAGCTCTGTGTGGCTGACTTCCTTTCGTCACGGTTGTCCGGCCGGTCCTCTATTTTCGAACTGGTGCTCTCCTTCGCTGCTGAGCTTCTCGAGGATTCTACAAAGGAGAATGTCCCACCTGGAATAGGCGGAGATAGGCGGGGATAAGCTTTTGTCCCTCCTGTTGGTCATTCATATTGGTTGTAGATTATCTAACACTGTCCTTTAGGTGTGATGAATTTACCTAATTCCTCCCCTTGTGAGTGGAACTAATGACGTCACCGGAACTGTCGCGTTTCCGGCGAGAGTGTAAAGGTCATGTCACAGGTGAAGATTTTTATGGGAGCGCTTAGATTCAAACTTTGCGCCTGTTATGGCTACAGTTCAAGACTCTTCCTGTGACTAATTCTCTCTCTCCTAGCTACCATTACAATCTGAAGAACTTAGAAGTTGAATACTCTCTCAGAAATCTGACTTATATATGTCTAGTCTAGATGTTGAATCACTATTCACGAATGTACCCAGGACTTGGCTCCAATTTTTATAGCTTTGGCTTTTTCAGTTTTAAAGTCAAAGCCATTTATACACTTGTACTACATAGGGCTTTTACTTTAGCCTCCAATTGGGCCGCTCTTCACCATGAAATTGTATTTTTAATCCAGTATTTTAACAATACTTGTTTCTCAACCAAACTTATCTACAAAAGCATTCACCAGGTCCTCGATAAGAAATTTTCCCCTACCATTCCTGCGTACAACATCCCGAGACTTTTTATGTTGACCAACTTTCCTTATTTACCAAATAACCACAATTTTCAGAACCAAGTTATCAAGATGATGCACAAACACATTGCAGCCCTCAACCTGAAACTTATTCCCCAAAAAACGCAGAACTATTGGCTCATTGTTATCTATGAAAGATCGGGTCTGTCCCTTAATGACGTCGGGTGTAGGTTTTGAGTATAATTGCTCCGGATGTAATTCGGGTAATTATGTCGTCGGTCTGAAGTTTGTGTGAATTTTTGGTTAGTGTTTGTCCCGCAAGTGCGTCTGTTATTTTGCTTTTGTTTTTATTATTATTATTATTATTATTCCCTTTCTGTTTGATTTTGCAGCTTTTAGAATTTCCTTCTTTTATGTGTAATTTGTTTGATTCAGTGCAAAGGTTTTATGCGTCTGATTTTATCTAGTGCCTAATTCATTTTTAATTGATTTCAATTAATTCCATGTGTATAAATTTCTTTTTCTATCTAAGTTTTAAGCTTAATTTAGTGCATATACTTTCATTTATTATCCTAATGTTTTGATAGCACGCTAATGTCCAATAATTTCTTTTTATAGATGTCCCCTATAATGTGATTAAGGGTCACGAAACGTAGGAATCTGCTTGTTTTCCTGTACCTTCTCCTTTTATCATGTGGAAAAAAAATTGTTCCTGTTCTTAGAATATATATACATACACACACAGGAGACACACACACACACACACACACACACACACACACACACACATATATATATATATTATATATATATTATATATATATATATATATATATATATATATATATAAATGTATATGATTATAATAATATATAACCTAGCCACCTGGGGGGGCAACCAAGTCCTTATGGGTGCCGGTCCAAGCCCGGATAAACTAGGGAGGGTTGGTGTCAGGAAGGGCATCCGGCTGTAAAAATCTGTGCCAAAACCAAAAATGGAATGAGCCGAAATATGGAAAGAGGTAATGCTAGGGCGTTACTTCCGTAAACGACGCACAGAGACATCGCCCTAACTCTGTGGTAAGGCGAGGGCTACTGCATCAGGACGCGGGTGCAGCTAAAGAAGCGAGCTCACATTGGGTTCAGAGTATGTCAGCTAAATGTTGGGTCCATGACTGGGAGAGGTAGAGAATTGGCTGACTTGATGAGAGAAAAGAAAGTAGAGTGTGTGTGTGTGCAAGAAACGCGGTGGAAAGGAAATAAAGCTAAAGAGTTGGGAGATGGATATAAGCTATATTATAGTGGAGCAAATAAACAAGGTAGAAATGGAGTTGGCATAGTACTGTCTAGTGAACTAAAGAACTCGGTAATAGAAGTGCATAGAAAGAATGACCGTTAATCATCAGATTGAAGATATGTTATGGAGGAGAGATTCTGAATATTATAAGCGCATATGCACCACAAGTTGGTTGCACAGAAGAAGAGAAGGGAAATTTCTGGAGAGACATGGATGGAATAATGCAAGAACTGAAGAGCATGAGAGGGTGATAGTTGGGGCAGATTTGAATGGCCATGTCGGAAGTGAAAATGAGGCGATTGGGCGGGTGCATGGTGGGGGCCATGGAATTGGGGAGAGAAACCCAGAAGGAGAGAGTGTAGTGGACTTTGCTGTGTCATTCGACATGGCAATAGTAAACACATTTTTTGAGAAGAAAAGGGAACACCTAATAACATATAGGAGTGGGGGAAGATTCTCCCAGATAGACTATTCTTGTATAAAAGGATAAATCTGGTGGAGGTCAAGAACTGCAAGTTATTCCAGGCGACCATGTAGCCCCCCAACACAGGCTGCTATGTATGGACTTGAAGTTGAAAAGGGAAAGAAAAACCAAAGCTAAAGGGATAAGGAAAATTAAATGGTACGAATTACAGAAGGAAGGGGATAAGAAGAGAGAGTTTAAGAGGAGGGTTGTTTTGGAGGATATTGATATAGGGATTGAAGATGTTCAAGAATGGTGGGCACGAAATGCAGCAGTAATAAGAAGGCATGGAAAGGAGCTGCTAGGAGAGACATCTGGTATCATATGGGAAGAAAAGGATAGTTGGTGGTGGGATGAAGACATTGAGAAAGTAGTAAAGATAAGAAGGAGGCAAAGAAAAGATGGGAAGAGTCACAGTCAGTGGAAGATAGAAATAGGTACAGAGAGAAAAACAAGGTGGTGAAAAAGGTGGTAGCCCAAGCTAAAGCAAAGTCGTATGATGATGTGTATAATGAGCTGGGGACAAAGGAAAGGATTAAAGAAGATGATGAAGCTATCAAAGGCTAGAAATAAGAGCACCAAAGATATAACACACATCAAACAAAAATAAAGAATCAAGAGGGTGTAGTGCTTAGAAAGGAGGAAGACATTGTGAAGAGATGGAAAGAATATTTCGAACAGTTGTTAAATGAAGAAAATAATAGACTAATAAGAGAGGATGGGCAAGTGAACATTGGCATGGTAATGAGGTTTTCTAGGCAAGAGGTACTAAATGCACTGAAGAAGATGAAGAATGGGAAGGCAACCGGACCAGACATGATCCCGGTGGAGGCATGGAAAGCATTAGGAGATGAAGGAGTGGATATACTGTACGATCTTATGATAAAGATCCTTGAACAGAAAAGATACCAAATGAGTGGCGTGGGAGTATATTGATCCCAATTTTTAAAGGGAAAGGCGATGTCCAAGAGTGTGGTAATTATAGGGCATTAACCCTCTTACGCCGATTGGACGTATTAAACGTCGAGTCAAAATGTCTCCCGTATGCCGATTGGACGTATCATACGTCGGCTCAAAAAAAGTTTTTTTTTAAAAATTCGCGGAAAAAAATACTTATAGCCTACAGCCGAAAACTTTTTGTATCACGCGCCTTGGGGGGATGCTGGGAGTTCACGGATCAAGGCGTTGTTTTGTTTACAATCGCTACGCAGGCGCGCAAGCGCGAATTTCTTTCTTATCGCACTAAAAAAGTATCAGTGACACATCTCGGAAATTATTTCGTCACTTTGACATAATTATTGCACCATTTTAAATTATCCTTTACATGAAAGTATTATATATGAAAATATGCGCAATTTCATGCACAATACAACTAAAAAATACTCATGATGTAGCTTTTATCAATTTTGAAATTATTTTTCATATAAATAACGATAAGTGCAAAAAATTTCAACCTTCGGTCAACTTTTGACTCTACAGAAATGGTCGAGAAACGCAATTGTAAGCTAAAATTCTTATATTATAGTAATATTCAATCATTTGCCTTCATTTGCAACAAATTGGACGTCTCTAGCACAATATTTCGATTATGGTGAATTTATGAAAAAACTTTTTCCTTACGTTCGTGCGATAACTCTTCCGATAAATTTTTTCGAGCGATTGTCCTAATGTTTGCACCCTTTTAAATTTGCCGTTACATAAAGTTTTTTATATATGGAAATGTGCGCAATTTCATGCACAATACAACAAAAGACAACCCATGGTTGTAGCTTTATCAGTTTTGAAATATTTTCATATAAATAACGTTAAGTGCAAAAATTTCAACTTTCGGTCAGCTTTGACTCTACCGAAATGGTCGAAAAACGCAATTGTAAGCTAAACTCTTATATTCTAGTAATATTCAATCATTTACCTTCATTTGCAACGACTGGAAGTCTCTAGCACAATATTTTGATTTATGGTGAATTTATGAAAAAAAAAATTACGTTCGCGCGGTAACTCTTCCGAAAAAATCAGAATTTTTTTGTGCGATTGTCGAAATGTTTGCACCATTTAAAATTAGCTGTTTCATAAATTGTTTTATATATGAAAATGTGCGCAATTTCATGTAGAATACAACTAAAATGATTGAAGGTTGTAGCTTTTCTCTTTTTTCGAAATATTTGCATATAAATCACGATAAATAGAAAAAAAACAACCACGTTCGGTCAAATTTGACTCTACCGAAATAGTTGAAAACGCAATTGTAAGCTAAAACTCTTACGGCCTAGTAATATTCCGTCATGTTTCTTCATTTTGAAACAAATTTGAAGTCTCTAAAACAATATTGTGATTTATGGTGAATTTTTGAAAATATATTTACCTTCACTCCGCGCGGCCGATTCGCGGCCGCAAGTCTCCGAAATACGTACATGGCATTATCCTAACATTTGCTCCTTTTCATATTAGCCTTTTTATAGAGTTTTCATATATCAAAATGTGCGCAAAATTCATGAAGAATACAATAAAAAATAATTGAAGGTTGTAGCTTTTTCCATCTTCGAAATATGTGCATATGAAAAAATATATATATTAAAATTTCGACATTCGGTTCAAATTTAACTCGTCCGAAATGTCGAAATCTGCAATTCTAATCTAAAAATCTTACAGTATCGTAATATTCAATCATTTGTCTTAATTTTGAAACAATTGGAAGTCTCTAGAACATTATTTAGAATTACGGTGAATTTTTGAAAAAAATATTTTTTTGTTTTTTTTTTTTCGTCCGCGCGTTACGAATTCGTACATCATTTTGTGATAATATTTTTCGGTGTTACTTTTATTGTTTTACAATGTATTATATATCAAAATGATCGCAATTTAGTGTACAATACAACGCAAAAAAAAGTAACTGGTTAGCTTTGACCGTTTTCTGCACAGCGTGATTTGAATACAATTATGTATGAATTTTTTTTTTTTTCGCTACCATATATCGCATTATTTACATATGATAATGATATTATTTTTTCATTTCTGATGGTTGCATTCTAAACTTCAGGCAATGACAAAAAAAGGAGCCAAAAATGAACTCTTAATCTTCAAAAGTACGCGCGCTGTAATTTTTTGAAAAAATTATTTTTTCCACTTCCGCGCTCACTCCAAACCAGGCCCGGCCCGGCATACGGGAGACGTTTTGATTAGGGCTCCGGCTTAAGAGGGTTAAATTGATGTCCCACACTTTGAAGATACTGGAAAGGATGATAGATGCTAGACTGAGAGAAGAAGTACAAATAGGTAAAGAGCAGATGGGATTTATGAAGGGAAGGGGAACAACAGATGTATATTTTGTCTGAGGCAAATAATGGAGAAATTCGGGGAAAGACAAAGGGACACCTACATATGGTTATTCATTGACCTTGAAAAGGCTTATGACAGAGTCCCGAGACAAGAGGTATGGAGGAGCCTGAGGGAGAAGATGGTGCCAGAGAAGTATGTGCGATTGATACAAGAGATGTACCGGAATGTATTTACCAGAGTGAGGAGCAGTGTTGGGGAGACAGAAGGTTTTTGAGGTGAGAGTAGGATTACACCAGGGGTCGGCTCTGAGCCCATTTATCTTTAACATAGTGATGGATGTTATAATAGAGGAAGTAAGGGAGACAGTACCATGGAACATATTGTATGCGGATGATATTGTTCTGTGTGCAGAGAGCAGGGAAGATCTGGAAGTGAAATTGGAAAGATGGAGACAAGTACTGGAGGGACAGAGGAATGAGAATAAGTAGATCCAAGACAGAATATATGTGTACCACCACTGAGGGGGATGATAGAGAAAAGTATTCAGCTTGGTGGAGAGCAAATAAGGAGAGTTGATAAGTTTAAGTATTTGGGATCTTTTGTTAACGCTGGAGGAAGTATGGAAGAAGAAGAATAAAACATCGGGTACCAGGCAGGCTGGAACAACTGGAGAGCGGCCTCGGGAGTTCTTTGTGACAAAAGAGTGCCGCTTAGGTTAAAAGGAAAATTTCACAAGACGGTGGTAAGAACAGCAATGCTGTATGGTACGGAAACAGCAAGCATGAGAAAAGCAGAGCAGAAGAAGATGGATGTGGCAGAAATGAGAATGCTTAGGTGGATGTCTGGGGTAACAAGAGTGGATAGGATCAGAAATGACTACATAAGGGGGTCAACTAAGGTGGTGGAAGTATCAAAGAAAGTGCAGGAGGGAGGCTGAGATGGTATGGACACTGTTGAGGAGAGATGAGGACCACGCTGGGAGACATACTATGGAGTGGAGGTGCAAGGAAGAAGAAAGAGAGGGAGACCAAGAAAGAGATGGAAGGACTGTGTGAGAGGAGATTTACATGAGAAGGGAATTGATGAGGCAGAAGTGCAAGATAGAAATAGATGGAAACGGCTCATCCGAAACGGCGACCCCATATAAAAATGGGAAAAAGCGTGGGAAGAAGAAGAAGAAGAAGTATGTATAGATATATATATATATATATATATATATATATATATATATATATATATATATATATATATATATATATATATATATATATATATATATATATATATATATATATATATATATATATATATATATATATATATATATATATATATATATATATATATATATATATATATATCATATACCTAGTATATCTATATATATATATATATATATATATATATATATATATATATATATATATATATATATATATATATATATATATATATATATATATATATATATATATATATATATATATATATATATATATATATATATATATATATATATTATATATGTATGTAAGTATCGTTCTAAATCATAAACATCCCGAGTTCAAATAACATCAAATACTCATATTAATTGGAAATTAGTAGCCCCTTATGATTCTCCACTACCTCTATGAAAGATCTCACTGACACAGCTGTCTTCTGAAACGAATCACGTCGCGCAATCCCGCCTGCAAGTGCCTGAACGCCGAAGAATTAAGCCAGCTCTCCTTACTGCATGTGAGCCATGAGGAATTTGGAAAGCCAGGAGGTTAGGGGATTACAAGGAAACATCTGGAATTTAGCGGATAGATCAGAATTAGGAATAGGACCGCGCCTAAAAGGGTGACTGCAGATGAACAAAAAATTATATTAGCAACGACCTAGCCATCTCCGACACCACAGTCTTCCCCAGGCGGAGCTCCCCAACCGCCCTTACCCCTTTATTGTTGATATAGCCTTGCATGTGCTTTCACTCTCTCCATTGTGCTCTCTCGATCAACGCTTCCATTGAAGACAGACAAATCTAGGCTATAAGGTATTGTGAGAAGTAAATGGTTCAATGCAGTCAATCACTTTCACTTCTACTACTGTGTTTTTCAATTTCATTGCTATAAGCAAGGTAGGGTCGTAAGAAAAAGCCCCCCCCCCCTTCCCCCCCCCCCCCCCAACACTAACCCCCCGCCCCCCACAAGCATCACTGACCGTCATTGTGCCATGTTTATGCTTCCCCCCCTCCTTAAGTTCTGTAATCCTGTAAGGTTTCCTCCCATAGTACTATCTGAATTAGTAAGTGTTCCCGTTGTGAATAGTGTTGCTACTCTTACTGGGACGTAACATAAAATCTCCTTGCGTAAGCCATTATCCTACACCCTGTGATTACTCTGTAGCGCAACTCCCACAAATGGGATCGTGTTTAGTTTTGTCATAGCAGTCCCCAATCCCCGCCACGTTTATAGCCACAGTATTTATGTCGTAATGCACTCTACTTGCAGATACCCTGCCACGTGCCCCTTGTTGAAAGTGAATTCTTGTAAACGTGTGTCTCAGGGATTCATCATATCTCCACTGTTTTATTTTCACTGGGACCGAGTGTTTTGGGTCCTCCAAACCAGTCCACAGCAGCAAGTCAATCTCGCTACCTAAATTTCCCTAGAGCGGTGAAATATATGTATTCACACTCAACCTCTGAGTTTACATAATTTCCTTCTCTCTGAAGTCTGCCCTAAGCCGTAATCTTTTAATTTTTTTTCTTCATGTTATGTTTCCTTAAGTAATTTTTGCCCTCAACTACTCATATATATATATATATATATATATATATATAATATAATATATATATATATTATATATATATATATATATATATATATATATATATATATATATAATATATATAAATAAAAAAAAATCAGTGCAGGGTGGACCAGGGAAAACCAATTAATTCTAACATATTTCTTTATTTCCGACGTTTTGTAATAATTTCTTTATTACATCATCAGGGATCTGTTGAATAATGAATAAATTACTAAAAAAAGTTACTGTAAAAACTTAAAATTTCATAAGAAAATTAAAATTCAATATATTACAGCTAAAAAAAACACACACACACGCAAAAGAACCAAAGGCCACTGACCAACCTTATGTGGAGAGAACAAAAGACAGAATGCTTACAAAGACAGTTAACTTAGGTAGAGTTGAGTAGAGGAGGTTTTGAGTATTTAACTGTGGGACTAGTTGTTTAATAAACAATGACTCAAGTATAGGCAATTCGTGAGGATTAGCTGTTTGGCCTATTATACTAAAATCACTTCTTTCGATGTAAGTTTGACAGATTTTGGAATGAGCTCTGATATTAGAATGTTCTGGGTTGGAGAGCCTACAACCAGTACGAAAGCTCATTCCCCGATGGGAGTCGATTCTGACCCTCAGTAACCTCCTCGTGGATCCGACATATGTCCCTGAGTTACACTTAGGGCAAGTTATACTTATACACCACGTTAGAGGACAAAAAAGGGCGGCTTAAATCGATCCTTATGGTTTAAAAAAAGAATCAATTGTTAACGATTTTTGGGAAATATTAATTTTTAAATTGATCGCTCCATAGTGATTATTGATAATTTGTAAAAAACGTTTTCTAAAAGAATCATCGTGCAAAAAGGGAAATTTGGCATGTTAGATGAATGTCCCCTTAGGTTTCACCTGCTTTTTTATGTTAGGTATATTCGCCCTATTTGAAAATGATTTTGATATCGACCCGTTCTTAGCATTTGCCAATTCTATACATGATAACATTAGGTTTACTGTGGAAAAAGAAGTAAACAATCAATTACCTTTTTTAGACGTTCTTGTTACCAGAAATGATGATTCTTTTTAATACTTCTGTCTTTAGGAAAAAGGCGTGTTTTACTGGCTTAGGATGCAACTACTACCGCTCTTGTTTTTACATTTTTAAACTTAATTCTGTATTTACTCTCCTCCACAGGGCTTTTTTAATTACATCGAACTGGCATTCCTTTCACCAAGAAATTAATTTTCTCTCTGAATATTTTATGATAACTGCTTCCCTCGTAGCTTATTTTCCAAACAACTCAGCATATTCTTAACAAACAATTGAATGATGTCATGAAACCTCCAACAGTACCCAAGTTTAACGTTTACGCCAAATTTCCCTCATTACACGATGATTCTTTTAGAAAACGTTTTTTACAAATTATCGATAATCACTATGGTGCGATCAATTTAAAATTAATTCCCAAAAATCTGTTAACAATTGGTTCTTTTTTAACCATAAGGACCGATTAAGCCCTTTTTTGTCCTCTAACTTGGTGTATAAGTATACTTGTCCTAAGTGTAGCTCAGGGACATATGTCGGATCCACAAGGAGGTTACTGAGGGTCAGAATCGACTCCCATCGGGGAATGAGCTTTCGTACTGGTTGTAGGCTCTCCAACCCAGAACATTTTAATAACAGAGCTCATTCCAAAATCTGTCAAACTTACATCGAAAGAAGTGATTTTAGTATAATAGGCCAAACAGGTAATCCTCACGAATTGGCTATACTTGAGTCATTGTTTATTAAACAACTAGTACCACAGTTAAATACCCAAACCTCCTCTACTCAAATTTATCTTAGTTAACTTTCTTTGTAAGCATTCTGTCTTTTGTTGTCTCCACATAATGTTGGTCAGTGGCCTTGATTCTTTTGTGTGTGTGTGTTTTTTATTTGTAATATATTGAATTTTAATTTTCTTATGAAAATTTAAGTTTTTACAGTAACTTTTTAGTCATATATTCATTATTCAACAGATCCCTGATGATGTAATAAAGAAATTATTACGAAACGTCGGAAATAAAGAAATATGTTGGAATTAATTGGTTTCCCTGGTCCACCCTTGCACTCATGTGTCTTGCTGGCCGCAGCCTAGCCCTGCGTTTGATATATGCATGTATATGTATATATAATATATATCTATTATTAATATATATATATATATATATATTATATAATATATATATATATATATATATATATATATCTAATAGATAAATAATATATATATATACTACACACACACACACATATATATATATTATATAATTATATATATATTATTTCTATATACATTTACACATATATATATTATTATATACATACACAACACACCAACACATAATATAATATATACTAATATTTATATATATATATTATCTATATATATATATATAAATTAGAATAATATATCTATATATATATATATATGTATAATATATCACCCTATATCTAGAATCTAGATATATATTATATATATATATATATCTTACTATAATCCCCAACATATATCATACGGTATATGAGATACCGGATATTAATGATATATATATATATATATCTATAAATATATATATATATACTATATATAAAAATATATAATATAATTTATATTAATATATATTATATATATTATAATATATATATACATACACACACACATAATATTCATATTATATATATATATATTTATTAATTTATATATATATATAATATATATATATATATTATATATATATATATATATATTGTGACAAAAAGTGCCACTTATCAGGTTATTACATTTACCATTCATTAATGGTTACCTCACAACAGCCAGACACTTGAACCTTCATCACAGGTACTAAACGACTGAATACTCTAAAGTCTAAGTATTTCCTTGATTTCAGAAGTCTAAGAACTTCCCTGGTTCTACTCTCACTTCAAGTAAATTGAAGGAAAAACAGATCAATTACCACTCTATGTTTCTACTTAAGTCAAATATAGTCATATATAAATACTTGGTTGGTAAAGAAACACTTATAAAAATTGTAAATACAAAAATCTATTATTAAACTCAAAATTATAAGTGAAATTCACAATATCAAGGAAAATTACTGTTATTTGAAAACAAAGCAAAGTTTAATTAATTCTTGAATCAATTAAGTAAAATTAAATCAAAATCAATTTAATCAAGAAAATTAATTTATTCAAATTCAAAAGTGTTAGGCAATACTTAAAATTTGAAATTAATTCACAAGTGCTAAACAACAATGAAACTTGAAAAGAATTCTAAGTAAATCCAAATTAATTACAAGTGTTTAAATTCAATTGAATGTGCAACGATTAATTAATAAAAATAACTAAGTTAATTAAATTGTGAATTCAAATGAAAACACAGAAAAATGTGGAAAATACCAAAATTGCAAAAACTACTAATCACACAAGAATATAAAATAAAAAGATGCACGTCAATAAGAAAAATAGAGGATAATACACTTCAAATGAAACAAACACAAAACACAAAAATTTACAATGTGTAAAAATGTAAATTGTTTATCAAACCACTGTAAATATTAGTTATTAGTTGCAACTAATAAAAATATAACACACTTTACCTTTACCAATTTTCTTTCTGCTGCAGCTTGTTCAAAAATTCACCACAGTTCACAATATTTCTTAAAAGAAAATAAAAGGCGCTGTTACACACTTGTACAATGTTTGCTCAAATTCCATAAAAAGCAATAAATAATATTAAATAACTCTAAGAAATATAAAATCTGAAATCTACAAGTTACGAGTGGCCAATTTACCTTATGTTAATATCAAATCAAAAGTGCCGTGCGAGAGAGAGAGAGAGAGAGAGAGAGAGAGAGAGAGAGAGAGAGAGAGATATCTGAATGTAATGCAGTTCTAAGTAACAATGAAATCTTTTGCTCTCGGAAACTGGACAGTGGAGATGGCACAAAACGTTTTGGGCATGAGAAAGATGATGCAATCCTTCTAGAAGTTTCTAATATGACGTAACTTTACAGAAAAATCGTGAAATCTACATGTGGCATTCGTCAAAGATGTACGCGTATGAAACGAGTTATGAACGAGTCATGTACGTAGTATGCTTAACAAAGCCATGACTCGATCGGAACAGAAATCCTCGAGCGAGTCCCTATCAGACGTAATGACGGAATTCCCAAAACACAACGGAGACCTCGCGATCTCTTATCAAACGTGTTGACAGGTTAAGAAAACAATTCTATCTTGGAACAGACAAAGTTAATCTCTCTCTTTCTTTACATTCTACGTTACATACTTTTACATTATGTAATGTGAAATCTGAACATTCATTTTAAGACATCATAGCTAAGGAATCTGAAAAATGTTGCAAAACTCTATATATTACATTAGGAGAAGATATATGCATTTTCAAAGCGGTAATATATATATATATATATATATATATATATATTATATATATATATATATATATATATATATATATATATAAAAGCGCAATTGATCCAGTGATGGCATCTTCACCTGAGGAGTGAAGTCCCAAGATCCATTTCGTTTGTCCTTAGCAGTTATCAGATCCCATTAGCGACTTAATCCCAGATACAAGATGTGAACTGGATATTTTCTCCTTTTAATAGAGATGGTTGGAATGCTTAAAATCGATGATTTGATTAACCAGTCCTAAAAAAATCCAGTTACTGGGCCTCATTAACGAATAATTAATATAAGAAAAATACATTAGGTTAATTTTTTTTCTGAATATAAACCGATTTAATCATTCATATTTCTTGTGAGACGTAACCATTCAATACAATTGCATTCATTGTTGGAGAATAACCCATATGATGTAGACAATATTATGGTTATCCCTGCCAAAAGGAGTTTAAGATGACTAAGGTTAATCCATTGTATTTATAATCTCTGATTATCTCCAATATGTCACACAAAACCTAGAATGGCAATGACTTTCACGCGTTTGTTAAGAGCACATCCTTTCACAATATGTATGTTTAAAAGTGCCTCTCCCTTGGGGAATATAGCCACCGACCAATAAAAGCAGTGGGGCAGTGCTTGATCCACTCAGCTATAGGGATAAAAGCAGAAAATGAGATAGCCGGTACAAGGGTGTAGACCTCTACTTAGGTTTTACAACATCCCAGACCCACCGGCAATGAGTGGATGCTTTATAACGGGAAAAATCACTTGAAAAAATAAGTTAACAATAATTTCTTGCTAGCGGATTTGAACCGCCAAAGAATGAATCAGTAGGACTGTCCTCATTAATGTCAGCTACTCTAAATGTTGTAAACACCCATCCAACTAGTGTAAATGTTAAAAATACATAGAGAATAAGACTGAAACATGCCTGAATTATATTACTATATATATATATATATATATATATATATATATATATATAGATATATATATATATATATGTGTGTGTGTGTGTGTGTGTGTGTGTGTGTGTGTGTGTAACATAAGATAGTTTTGTTCAAAACAAAACATTGACTCCGAGGAAGAAAAATTAGTTACAAAAAAAAAAAAAAAAAAAATTCTTGGTCTTCATAGACAAGAAGTATGAAGTTTTAGAAATGTATTCTCAAATTCGTAAACATTTATACGATATTAAAGCGATTTTAACCATTATCTGAGTTCATTTTCTGGAAAATACGGATTAAAATCTTGAATTCTTCACATGATCAATAAAGGTAACCAAAAAGTGTTTAACGTTTCGTAAAAGAATGTTGAATTCAAAGTTTTTTTTTATAAAATCCGGAACGACAATGATCCGCTGGTGTGTGTTTAGACCACCAATGCTCATATCTGCCAAGCCCCTCCCATTGGGGCAGTTGGGCCCGTGCACCTAAGGACCTTGAAAGAACCGCCAGGAAACTTCGCAGTCATAATGGCTTCCCAATAACGTGGTCGAGAGGGTAACCTGAATGATAATCGAACGAAAACAACGTTACCAAATGCTACTGTAACCATAAAACAAAGGCTTACAGAACGTGCGGGGGAATCGCAAAAAAGATATTGTATCCACTTTTATTGACGCTGCTGGCAATACTAGGGACATATAAACATCTTTGCGTATTATCGAAAAAAAAAGAAGTTAATAATGCGTCGAGTTTCCTGTACAGCGTACAACTCTCAGTCACGGCCCATGAAACTCTCAGCCGCTGCCTTGGTGGCGTGGGTTGTTGGTACCTATGGCAGTGTCAGACGCACGATCTGGCTAACTTCACCTTAAATAATATACAAACTACTGGCGCTA
>NC_087214.1:59546162-59558662 GCF_015104395.2 Macrobrachium nipponense | reverse complement strand
AGGCCTGGCAGAACTCCCTCGTTTCTCTTTCCTTCACGGATTTTGCTTAAAGTCAATGACATTGTCCAAGACTTTGAATCTTTGAATCTTTCTAAAAAAAATTTTCTCTTCTAGAAAGCTTCTCAGGAATAAAGAAAATAATTTGGGGTTCTTTCCACTTTTTCTTTTTCATGTTGATGGACCGTTTCAGCACCTTTCTTGGTGGCTTCATCAGGAGTGGATTATAAATCGACATACACAGTTTTTATTACTGCATGTGTGTGTGTTTGAATTTCAGACAAGAAGTCTGTGGGGTGCAGAATTTCTGTTGGTCAGCGAAACTCATTCTCTTGCTGGCTGTCTGGGTGGCAGCTTGGGAATTCTTGGTGCTCTGCACCCCAATGATGGCATGTTGGAAATTCAAGCATCTGCATGCAGTAATAAAAACTATGTATGGCGATTTATAATCCAGTCCTGGTGACATTATAGAGAGGAGAGAGAGGTGAGGAAACAGTTCATCGACTATTAAAAAGAAGTAAATGGAAAGAATACTGAATGATTTGTCCTTATTCCCAAGAAGCTTTCCAGAACAGATAAAGAAGTATAGACTGATTCAAAGTGAAAGGTGAGAAGAAATTACTTGAGCTAAAGACTTTCTTGTATTTATACATTTCATTACTGCCCATGTACAAGTACAAGGGAAATGCAGAGTTGCAAGAAGACTTTGTAGTAAAGGCGTGATAAAGAGGCTGTGTTGATAAACTTACTGATTTATTCAAACAACAAACAGACAGTTCACTAGCTCTTACGAGTGGAAATGTAATTCCTGATACGAGGCTAACGAAACAGAGGTCAGAGTACTATTAACTGTGCTTGTCGTAGGATGGAAAGATGTACATAAATCGATATACAAGACAAGAATGAAATTATGGTACATATAGCTGGAATGCTAACATTGTAATGCATGTGCTAAGAATGATACATTTAACATAACCTTAATACTAATTCAAAGAAATTTCATAATCACATGAGTCAATAAAATGGAAAAGTAAATCCATAATAACATATCTGTTTGATCTTGTTATTTAAAATACAACAGACCGAGTGATTCAAGAGGCGAACCACCACTTCGAAGATCTAGTCGATTAGCTGGTTTGCCGTTGGAGAATGAGGGGATAACGTGAAGAACCAACTACCCAACTTCAAACAATCTATTTGTAAACTAGTCAAAAAATAAAGATTTTTTCTAATCACTATGTATAATTATAGTCAGATTGACAAGGAGGACCGTAAAATTACTTTTCCATAATATGAATGATAATATATGTATAAAAGCTGAGTGACATCTGTTGTATATCTTGTATGCTCGTTCTTGGCAAGCAGAGATGTTTGTTGTGGCCAAGATCTACAGAATACAAGGCCTTCTCACGGCTGACCCAAAACTGGGATTTTATGCATAGGTAGAGGTCGTGACGTCACGCGGTCTACTTACGTTCTTTGCTTCCGAATATTTGATATTTTTATTGTGTGTAATAGCGGCTTTATATTTCTCTCTTACTTTGCTAGCGTTCCACTCAATCACTGTAATGTCTTCTTATACATCGTTGCATTGTTTACTAATAAGCTCGGAAATTACAGTGAGAGAAACGGATGTAATTTTTTCATATACATACATACATACATACATATATATATTATATATATATATATTATATATATATATATATATATATATATATATGTATATATATGTGGAAAAAATTCCATCAGTTTCTCTCACTGTAATTTCCGAGCTCATTAGTAAACAATGCAACGATGTATAAGAAGACATTACAGTGATTGAGTGGAACGCTAGCAAAGTAAGGATATCTTTTATTTAGAAAAAACAAAAGTTATTGTTTGATTTGTTTGTCTGGCTATTTCCCATATTGATTTCTGTTTTTTATAGTGTTAACTACGTTTATTATATACTATATATATATATATATATATATATATATATATATATATATATATATATATATATATATATATATATATATATATATTTATATATATGTATAAACTTGTAGGTATATTTGAAAAGATTATTTTTTCTATAAATTTTGTTTTAAAACAAATGGCCATACAGACCACCCGTTCTGTGGAAATTGTTTTGGAAAATTACATTATAGGATTAGTTTCAATATTTTTATTCTTATTTCATAAAAAATGCCTTAATTTTTTCAAACAGATTACTCATTCCCATTAAAAAATAAGTTTTTAACAACTTTTGATTAGTGAAGTATTTTGATAAAGCCATTATTCTGCGAGCTATTTCAATTTTATGCGAATTCAAATATGGCGGGTAACGCAAGCGTGGAAGCCCATGGGCCTTTTGATATTTTGATCCTGTCACATATCTCTGTATTTGTGCAAAGTTTCAGATTTTATCTAATTATTACGCAGAAACCATGTATTTTTACCTAATGCTCCTGGGGAGCCATTGACTTGAAATTCAAACTTCCAAAAAACATGGTGTTCAAATATCAGATATCACAGCGCTTGACATAGATGCCTCTACTGGCGTATACGGAGTTACTTTTCCAAATTCCGAAATGAGGATTCAAGTCTATTTTTGGATATAAATGGATAAATTTAGTGCACACGCGTAGACTTTTGTTTTAAAGAAATTCCTTGTTGAAAATAGCAACGTATTATGCCTACAAGTTAACTCCCATTGCATAGTAAATATTTTGTCTTCGTTATGCAGCAGGTCTTATTTCGAATGGTAAGTCACGTGTTATTAATTGTACAATTTCCAAGAAACCATTATACGCTGCAACAATCCTTTTCGAGCAATGCTTCATACTTCAATGCCGTTCTTTTGAAGATTTAAAGAAAACAACATTTTCTATATTTATTTATTTTTTGGTTGTGCAAGAACATATCGTAAGACTCTATTAAAATTGGTAGAATTTTCTGGACTGGGTGAATCTATTAATAGAAGATTTAATACCCTGTGGTTTTATTTACTCTCGTATGTTCTCAAATCATTTTCTCTGACAAAAATAGCTTTCATCAAGATAGAAATTGGTGAGCAGATAACAAGAATCATTCAAGAACTTCCCCTTCTATTTCTTTGGCTTTCTTTCCAGGAATAAATCTTGTTAACAACAAAGTTTATAATTTCTCTCTCTCTCTCTCTCTCTCTCTCTCTCTCTCTCTCTCTCTCTCATCTGCTGGTGACTGGGCTTTGAGTGTGCCAAAGGGCAGATGAATCCAATTTAAGCATTACGGGCTTCGGAGTCGGATGATAAGATGGGAGGAGATACTCAGGTGGATTGCAATAGAAGTAGAGTGGTAGTACCTTCGTGATTTGTGTGCGTGTATTTTACCTACCATAATATATATATATATATATATATATATATATATATATATATACTATATATATATATATTATATATATATATGTGTGTGTGTGTGTGTGTGTGTGTATATATACTCACATAGGATGCTTTCGAAAGTATGGCTTTTTTTTATATCAATGAACTACATCACAAAAATATATTGTGTCAAATTATGCAGTAAAAGTTATTTTTTTATTCCAACATCTAAATCTGAAACTAAAAAAAAAATACAAGAAATATATAAAATGAAAGGGATACAAGAAGTTCAAGTAAGCCTATGTCATTACCCACTACTTCAACTTTATTTCCTGTATCTTACAAAGACAAAGCAGTTTGTACAATTGATGTGTCTGCATCATCATTAGCTTGGTTGTGACAGCATTGGAAGAGGGAAAAAGAAGTCATTCAATATGTGTGACGCAGTTTCTTTATTTAATAACCCAGCAGCATCTAAAGATGAAGTGGTCGAAGCTGGTGAAGCTTTCCTCTTTTCTGTGTACGGAGCAGTGAAAGCCTTGGATAAGTACTAAAAATGTTAGTCAAATCTGTATTTAATCTTTGCATTGTGACCAACAACTGATGCAGCTGAATTGCATTCTTTTAGGGTATTTTGCATTGCATAATTAGCATGACAACCATCTCTCTCCAGTCAAATGGGCTTGGGAGTCTTATGGAACTGAACTTATACTAATTCCTTCTATTAATCCTGAAGCCCCAGTTGAACTGTTACACTTATTCAGCAAAGGTTGTCGCCATCATTGTGAATATAAAAAGGCTGGTTTATTTTCTTCATCCATATGTGGACAGTTCCATGGAGTTGGATGTGAAGATTCAGAAGTGTTTGAATGAGAAGATGAAGTGGATAGTGAGATGATACAAAATTTATTTTGATGTATGCACGTATGGTTAGTTTGTGTCAGAATTTTAATTGGTTAAATTTCAATTACTTTCATTAGTACCTTCATGGCAAGTTTATCACCTATGTATTTAAAGCAAACATGTAGTACTTCACGAGCATGTGCTTTCCATTTTTTATTTTATTGTATTTTCTTAATTGAAATATTCCTTTTATCTTTTTAGTTTAAGATCTAGATGTTGGAATAAAAGAATATTTACTACATAATTCTACACACTATATTTATGAGCTGGTTTTTCCCACCAGGTCCTCTGCTTCCCCCACACATATTTCTTTCATGTCTGCCCAGATATTTTTCACTCTGTTACTCTCTGCAAATTCTGTTTCCCCTTTCCAGACATCTCTCTCTCAAAGTACTCCTAAATGGCTCCCCCTTTTCTCCTTTTAGGTCCCAAATCTTAATTCTAGATCTTCTCTTTCTCCTCTTGGATTTCCTACCTCACATTTCAAAATCCATCACCACAAACCCATGCTGTTTAAAACACGTTTCTCCCAAGATCACTTTGCAATTTGTCACATTCCTTTTGTTGGCTCCTCTAAGCAGGATGTAATCTATTTGGCTCTACACTTCCCCACTTTCATAACTTATCAAGTACTTATCTCACTTTTGAAACCATGTGTTCATAGACGCTAATTCCAAACTTTGAGCCATCTCCAATAAGTAATACCCATCTTCATTTCTAATTCCAAACCCATGACCTCGGTGTACCTCCTGATACCCATCTCTTCTCTTTCCTACCCTGCCATTCATATCAGCTCTTATTATTAGGGAGCCTCAAACTCTTGTCTAAATAATTCGTTCTCTTGCTCTTGGTACCCCATCTCAGGAGTATATGCTGATATTATATTTACTACTTGTCCCCTACTATTATTGGAATCTTTAAAAGCGTATCATTTACTCTCTTTACACGCACACACACACACGCACACACACGCACACACACACACACACACACACACACACACACACATATATATATATAATATATATAATATATATATAATATATATATATATATATATATATATATATATATATAAAGGCATCGTACTCAGGTACATTTATTTTGCCGACGTTTCACGACTCATAGTCGCATCCTCAAGGCTATAATTAAAGATAAACACACAACATTAAAACTACACACTACATAATTCATAAAAATTACGCAATATTTAATAATTCAATGAACATCAGCATGTTGAACATTTAAAAATTTTGAATATCTTAAAACAGAAAAACACTAAGCGCTAAAATTATGTACAGTAAGGTTACATTAAAATTATTTGAAAAATTACAGAAGAAAACATACAAAAATTATGATATGTATGTAAAAAAAAATGAAGAGTAAATAAATAACACTAAAACAGTAAGGCTATATATACTGTACCTTATCCTCGCAAAGGACGGGCAGTGAGCGAGAGAATTTGAAAAAAAAATATAAACAAGCACTCTAGGCGATGAACAACTGAACAGAGGAGGATTGCGTATTTAAGGACAGAACTATCTTTTTTTATCATGATTGATTCCAAGGTTGTTAGGTCGTTTTCATTTTGTATTTGGCCTATAACAGTAAAATCTTTATCATTAATGTATGTTTTACATGATTTAGAGTGGTTCCTGATATTTGACTGTTCGGGGTTTGTTAATCTGCTGCCCGTTCTAAAACTTAAGCCCCTGTGAGAATCTATTCTCACTTTTAGTAACCTCTTCGTACAATCCACATAAGTCCCTTGATCACATTTCGGGCACGTACATTTATATACAACATTAGATTTTTGAAGAGAACTAAGGCGGTCTTTCGTTTTGAACAGGAATCCGATAGTTAATGGATTTTTTGGAACTATTTTTAGGTTCAGTGCCGGGAATTCTTTTTGAATAATTGCCAGGAACTTTTTTTCTGAAGAGGTCGCCATGAAGAAAAGGGAAGCTAGCAAACATTTTTTTTTTTGGTACTATCAAAACCGTTGGCACATCTATGAATCGGCCCCGAGATGTGATCACCACTTATGTGGGTTGTACGAAGAGGATACTAAAACTGAGAATAGATTCTGACAGGGGCTTGAGTTTTAGAACGGGCAGCAGATTAACAATCCCCGAACAGTCAAATATCAGGAACCACTCTAAATCATGTAAAACATACATTAATGATAAAGATTTTACTATTATAGGCCAAATACAAAATGAAAAAGACCTAACAACCTTGAAATCAATTATGATAAAAAAGATAGTTCCGTCCTTAAATACACATTCCTTCTCTGTTCAGTTGTTCATCGCCTAAAGTGCTTGTTTATATCTTTTTAAATTCTCTCGGTCACTGCCCGTCCTTTGCGAGGATAAGGTACAGAATAGCCTTACTGTTTTAGTGTTATTTATTTATTCTTCATTTTTTTTTTTTTACATACATATCATAATTTTTGCATGTTTTCTTCCGTAATTTTTAAAATAATTTTAATGCTGATGTTCATTGAATTTTTAAATATTGCGTAATTTGTATGAACTATGCAGTGCGTAGTTTTAATGTTGTGTGTTTATCTTTAATTATAGCATTGAGGATGCGACTATGAGTCGTGAAACGTCGGTAAAATAAATGTACCTGAGTACGATGCCTTTTCCTATGGTTCCCCTGATAAGATGTATCTAGAGCTGCAGCTCCGTCTTCTAAGGATATATATATATATATATATATATATATATATATATATATATATATATATATATATATATATATATATATATATAGTAAAAGAGCCCATAAAAACGCCAAAATATAGAGAGAAAAATATTATAATTAATTCAGAGACTGCTGTCTCCCTCTTCAGGAAGATGAATGAGAAAAGTTACAGAAAAGGTGGTATTTATACCAAGAGATCCATCCACAGGTAAGCTAATTTAGGTCACTCCCGCTGATAATCTTCCTTTGATCCTCTTAAGCGTTGGTTGAATGAAAACTTTGTGGGAGCTAGACTGGGTAGAGCTCGAGTGATTCGGAGGGGATGTGGGAGCCATACTCTAGCCACGAAAGGTTGAGACTTTCCTTCAATTAGCAGCGTTGACACGCCTCCCATCTTACAAAAGGAGGGTATTTAATCCTAATCCAAAAAGGTACATTTTCAGGATTAGCCCCCTCTTAATGAGAGAATGCCTTGACGAAGTTTCTTGGCTTCACCTTGGAAGTGTTTCTTCCTTGGTGAAGCCTTGAAACGGGCAAGAGGGCTCTCGAACTTGGGGAAATTTTCCCCAAGTCTCGAATCTAAATTTCTCTCTTTAGTCTTTCACTAATTCCTTTTTTTATTTCGACCTCTTCCTATTTTTAGCATCCTACCTTCTTCTTGCTGTCCAACCCCTATCAGTAATATTTCTTTTATTCAATTTTTTTTACTAGTAAATAGCGTGGATATTTCCACATTCGTTACATCATGCAGGTTTGATGAATGGGAGAGGGATCACGGTTGGGAGGGATTTTCATTCAAAGCTATATGTGAGAGTATAGGATGACGTCAGCCGTCCCGAAGATGGTTTGGACCTTTTGGCGGAACTGTTCCCGGAGGTTGGGTCATCGGAATCCAGGGGGATCCAATCTTTGGGAATAGGACTCTCGGCTTATGGCCGGAAGCCCGTCATTACAGATGCAAGGGGGATGATTCCATGATTTATTGGTCTCAGTCCCAACACGGGGGTTTAGCTTACACCTGTGCCTCTGTATCTGTTTTGATGCGATCCTACGGGTAGGGTATGGAGCGGATCATCTGGGAAGTATGCTCTCACTGTGCCGATAGTGGAGAATGTAAATGCCCTTTACAACGTATGATACTTTCTTAATATTCTCAAACAGGTAAAACAAACAAACAAACACAAAACATTTAAACAAACAACTAAACCTTCTTATGGATAATCGGCTAATGACCCCCCCCACTCCCCTGGATTTGCTGACACTCCACCGGCACTGTTGACGACTTTAGCGACTTCAAGTAATGACAACTCGGTTGACGACCAGGAACTAAAAAGGGCCTTTCCTCCAGTTCCAGTATTTACACACTGGAACCATTTATTCCTTCATCCCCAGGATGCCAGGGATTAAAAAAATCTGGCAGTGCAAATGAAAATTGTAGAGTCTTGTATTGTACGGGCATTGCACTTGATATGAATTATGAAAAATTGTTCACTCATTTTAAACCATTCGGAGAGATTGAAAGGATGAAGCTGAAACTCTCAAAAGACAAAAAAAGATTTTGAAGCATATATAACTTTTCAGGATCATTCCAAAGCTATGGTTGCCCTTTCCAATATCAAAAGTGGCAACATTTGCGGATTTTCTGGCTGTGCAAAATTGCATAATATTAAAAAACGTTTTGGATTCTGAATTTGACTATATTCCAAAGTACTCTGACTTGTGTGATGCCCAGAAATTGCTCCAAGGGTATTACCTGAGCCAATTTGGTAGGTTGCTTCGTACAAGGAAGGTGTGCAACAACATCATTTAAGATACGAATGCTTGAGAAGAAAGTTGGTACCATTCCTCAAGGAAATTTGAAGCGTTTTGGATATAATCTATTAATTAAGGCTGGGAATGAATCCCAAGCAGTATTATTGAGAAATTTTAAACCTTCTGATTCAGATAGCATTGGGAAAGTTTATCCTCACAGCACCTTCAACCAGTCAAAAGGATTAATATATTGTAGAGATTTATATGAGTTTTCTGATGAAGACATACTGAAGAGATGCCCCTCTTCTGTTTATAAAGTTAAAAAGCTACCAGGAGATAACAATGCCATCTTGTTGATATTTACCACACCCTATCTTCCAGACTATATAAAAGTCAGACACTTGAGCATTGCTGTCAGAAATTCCACCCACGACCTATGCAGTGTTACAAGTGTTATGATTTTGGTCATGTTATTGGGAAATGCACCAATGAAAAAAGATGCTTCATTTGCTCCAAATTCCATAATGCTTCTGAATTCCACGATACCTCCAAAGATTGTGTATCCGAAAGATTTTGTTATCATTGTGAGGGAGCTCACTCTCCGAACTCAAGACAATGTCCTCTGTATAAATTAGAACAGACTATAATAGATACTGATAATAATGAACATATCACCTATAAAGCTGCAAGAAAACATATTTTTAGGTAATAATTCGACTTATGCGAAAGTAGCATCCAAGAATCAGCATTCAACTGCTGATATACAAGTTTCTCATTTCTTGTCTGGTGCAGAATCAAGGATTCCTGATAACTCTACTTCTTCATCAAGTCGATCAGAATCCAATTCTTGCATTGACGCTGGTATTTCCCAAATCATTACCAAAACGCCAGCATATAAATAGAATAATTGGAAAAAAGAATGACACCCTACTACCCAAAATCAAACTAAAAAGAAGAGCAGATTTCTGTACAGAACAGATTCAACATACTTGCCACTGATGACAGCACCAAAGAGACGGAAGAACTTTCTGAAGTGGAGATGGTGGAACTAGAAATCCAAAAGCAAAGTCAGAAAGAAAAAAACGTTGTACTTGAAAGTACAACTCTCCCAAAATCAAAAAAATCGAATAATGAGATATGCTTAACAAACCAGCAGAAGATACTCTTCAAGTATACATACCTGAAAGGGCTTCTACCCATGTACCAAACCCAATTGAAGCAGAAATAGTAACATTGCTTCAACTCCCAACCTCTGAATCTGAACTTAATGTTTCAGACAATCATATTACCACCCATGTGATAAAGGCCGAAGTACACGCAAATGCACACGGTTCTCAAGAAGCGGAAGGAATCCTTACTAACAATGTACCCCTTGAAGAAATAAATCCCTCACCAGTTTTAGGCAAAACTAGTAAATCAATGATATCCCATAAAACACCAACAGGGCGGATAAACACCCACAAATGTCCTGTGGCTGTAATGATTGTTTTTTAGACGAATTCAATGACCTCAAAAATATAAGTATACATAATATGAATAATCTAATAGACAATTTTACTAAGAACAAAAATAAAAAACCAGTATGGTAAATTAGAAAGCCACAACACTGGTTGTATGTGTGTTGACCATCTAATAAAGAAGCGTGCAACAGGCACCTTCATCTTGAAAAATTTCTAGAAAAATTTAATCACAATCCAAAAGAAATTCAGGAAACGAATCTAAATCGAAGTAACCAACAGGGAGCCATAGCTAAAGAAGCAAAACCTAATTCAAAAAATACTGCTACTGCAGTTAAACAGAAACCCATTCCCGGCAAAATAAGCAGAAACAATACTCTACCTAGTGATATCCACCTCCACTACCATAATGTACAATTCATACGTAATCCAATGGAATGTTAATGGTCTTAAAACCCGTTTACATCAAGGGGAAATTCAAAGACTATTAAAATATTATAATCCAATTGCAATATGCTTACAGCATACAAATGATACCGTTTCAATCAATAGGCAAATTACAATTTAGCATCTCATTCAGTTCCTTCTGCTAATACATTAGGAACTGCAATCTATATTCATAACAGAGTAACTTACGATGCTATGTCCTTTAGAACCTCAGAATTTCAATTATCTGAGTTAGATTACATTTAGATAATAACTCCTTTAATATTTATAATATGTACAATCAACCCTCTTGTAACTATAATTTGCAAAATTTACCTAAAGTATTCCCCAAAAGGCAAGAGAATTTCCTATTATTAGGAGACTTTAACTCCCACAATCCCATCTGGGATACCAATTGTGTTGATGTTGACACAGATGGTTCAAAGGTCGAACAGATGATGAATGATCACAACCTCTGTATATGAATGAGGCAGAGAGTAGCACTTACTACTCAAAAACTCATGGCACCTATTCGTCAAGATTGATTTAACACTCTGTTCCAATAGTATTGTTGATAGGTTTGAATGGAATGTCCTAGATGACCTGTTTAACAGTGACCATTTTCCTATTTTTTGATTCCATATTGGACATACACCAACTTCTCCGATCCAACGGTATAATACAAATAAAGCTGACTGGGATAAGTTCAAGTTTTACACTAGGCAAGTGCCTGCCTTGATTATTCCCAGGACCATGATAAAACAAACGACGACTTTGTGAATTTTATCACACAAGCGGCTGATAAATCGATGCCTCTGACTGGCAATCAACAGTTTGAAACATTCGGTCCCATGGTGGTCAGACACATTAACCCAACTGATAAACGAAAGCATGCAATTGGAAGAAAATTAGAAAACCTAAATAAAAGATTCAAACATTTGAGTACAGGTCCCCTAATGTTAGGGAATACAATAAACAAATTAGTTGACATAGCCATAGAAATTAGTGTATTGAAACCATATTTCAATAAGATTTCTGCTAAATTTAGGAAGGAAGTAATTAAAGGCAAGATAATTTCATGGCAAAAATACGTGTCAAGCATATCAGATAATACTTCTATGCAGAAGGTGTGGCAGAAATTTAGGAAGATTAACGTTCTTACAGCAGACCAGCAAGACACGCATTAATGCATAATGGCTCATTAATACATGATACTCAGACAATCTCTAATATTATCGGTCGTAATATTGAAAACATAAGCAGTATTGATAATTTAGATCGCCCACTTTCGAGCCCTTAAAAGAAGAGAAGAAGCAATACCATTGATTTTTGATACTGTAGAAGATATTTACTACAATAAAAGATTTACTGAAGAAGAGTTGGAATTTGCATTATCAAACTGTAGCTCAACAGCCCCTGGAAAAAGATATGTAAATTTCGATATGATGAGAAATCTAGCCCCTTTAGCCAGGCCTATCTATTAGATTTCTATAATCATCTTTGGACCAAACATCTATTTCCAAAGGCATGGAAACATGCAATAGTAATACCAATAGCTAAGGCAGGAAAAGATCCTAGTAATCCAGATAATTACAGACCAATTTCACTAACCAGTTGTGTTTGTAAATTACTGGAAAAGATGGTTAATTATAGATTGAATTGGTGCTTGCGTCGTAATAATGTTTTATCAAATTCTCAATTTGGCTCACAATCGGAGCGATCCACCTTGGACTCTCTTTCACACCTGGAAAATTATGTACGTAGAGGTTTTGAACGAAAACAGATCACAATAGCCCTATTTTTTGACATTCAGAAGGCATATGATACAACATGGAGGTACTCGATACTAAAATCCTTGCATCATAACGGTTTCCGAGGACATCTTCCTATTTTTATCAGAAATTTT
>NC_087214.1:59496162-59541162 GCF_015104395.2 Macrobrachium nipponense | reverse complement strand
TGATTCTCTAGAAAAAAAGGTCTAACTGACACATTTCACAGAATTAACTCCAGGATATGACTAATGTGTTCAAAGACTGTCTCAAAGACTTATTCTCTCAACATTATATGCCTCAAATTATATTTCTCCAAGAATAACACACTTGTGAACATAAAAAATGCACACACATCTCCAAATGACTCGTAATGCAGTAATGCCATTCGCCTCTAAATAGTCACGAAACCAAAAAAGAGAACCAGAGAAATCTCCTCTTGTCTCGAAAAAAACTCCCATAACCACAAAAAAAAGGGTCACCCGCCAAAGATTAATTCCAACTCCATTATGAGACACCATATTAATAATAACACCACTCCGGTTATAAAAATATTTCCTCCATTTGGTTAATAACCAACCCCCTTATATTATTCTCTCTTATTTCTCCAATAGCCACAAATAAAAAAAACCACCACTCCAGGAATAGAGAATAATCACCTCTATTTCGGCAAATACAAAATATTTACCTCTATTTCCCCAATAACTCCATGTGGAACAAAACAAGGCTCCAAAAAATATATCTCCAAAAAATGTGCACTCAAGGCAACTAACTCACACACTCACAAATATTGCCCCATAATCTCCAAATATGTGTCTCCATTTGCAACAAAGATGGCTGCAAAATAATTGAACTAAACATAGCTCATACCACTATTGGCAAATATCAAAAATGGCCAAAAAATATATCTCCCATATATTATATCTCAAATATAACTCCAAAATAATATATACCTCCAATTATCTCTCCAAAATAATATATCTCAATTATAACTCCAATTCTAACTCCGATTCTCCAAAGAATAACTCCATGTTATAGTCAAAAACTATAAAAACTCTCTCCATTTAGCATAATTGCTAAAAAAAAGGGGCAAAACTCGGCATATAAAAACTGTCTAGAAAATTCTAGAAAAAATCACCAATGTGTCACAACTCATTGTAACAGAACTCCAAATTCAAAGTGTCTAAGCCAAGACTTCTCCATATGCACTACAGCATAGGCCACTAGAAAACTTAACCAAGTTTCCTATCTCTCACAAAGTTGTCACAAATACAAATAATGTATTGTGCAAGAAAACTCACAATTTCTGGAACACAAATATCCAGAGAAAAAATGTAGTGCCATTACGTATGCATTCAAACATGCAAGAATTCTCCCATATATTACTCTATAGCATCAAATAGCTAAAACACGAACACGTTCCCGAACAATGACTCTAAGTCATGAACTGAGATAATATTCACACTAACTGGAGAGAAAAAATAAATTCAAATTCACCCATGGTAAAAAAAACTTGTGTCAGCGATGGCTAATTTCCAAAAAAGGAGAAAAGAAAAATCAACGGCACCATTAACTATCTCCCGTAACTCACCAGATGTCAAGCAATTATCTGCTGAACTCATAAAAAAAAGGAAACAAAACTAAGTGTGTTGTTAGTTCCTCCCAAATTCAAAAAAGATTTCTCCTCCCTTGATAGCATTACGACACCCACGTATTAGTACATAAAAAAAATCAGTATCAGAAATATCATTATCACAAAATCACCAAAAAAACAATTGCTATCATCAAAATCATCAGTATCAGTACAAAAAATATCACCAATGTTAATGCTTGTCCATTCTCCAAAAATTCAGCAAAAAATTCAGCAATATTCAATCAGATTCATCAAGACTCAGCAAAACTCATCCCCGTGAATCACTGAAATATTCTCCAAAGTTACAAAAACTTAATAAGACTTCTCCCATTAACTCATTGTAATAATTCTCCTTGAATAATTATCTGTAATAATTATCAACTGATCTCCCATGAAATATCTCAAAACTCTCGTAAAACAATTCTCCCGTAATGATAATTATACTTAAGCAAACCTCCCGTGACACATCTCAAGTATAATAATTATTAATAATAACAATAATAATAACTCTTCATAGCAATAATTCTCTTGCAAAGATCTCAAGTAAGGGTGAAATTCAAATAGCATACAACAGTATTGCTGAATCCTATGACATACAATTTCTCCAGCATGCAACACCATGACATAACACCATTGCCACACAACACAGATACAACACCAATCATCGGCATTTCAAAGTAATTTCTCCAACACAATGAAAAAAAATAATCTGTGTATCCCCCTTATATTTGTGTCTTTCAAGGCACAAAGAAACATATAACACATCCTGTGCATGTTAACTACTTTTCCCCTCATTCATGGAAAAGAAAAATCTCTTTTTATTTCCTTTTCTCTTCGACCAAGAGAGAAAAAAAAATTTCTTTTCTAAAAAAAAGACTCTACGGGCATTTCACTTCATCAACTTATCAATCAGCTGATATCTTAGCATTCATGGTCAAGGCCAGACCCATTCCCCAACACTAAGAAAAAAGAAGAAAAAAGGGGAGTTCACCCACACTGAGAAAAAAAAAAAAAAAAATTTCTCCCCCCTGTGAGAACAACCCCTCAGTCGAGCGGCAGAACAGCCCGAGGTATACACCAGTGGTACCCCCATATCCCCTTGAACAGTGTCTGAGCACCATCTCTCGAGGGAGGCCAGTGGTACCCATGCAACTACCCCCCCCTCCCCCCCAAAGGGATGCCAATACCCTCGCAATGCAACGCGCTTCTCTGCAGAAATGTGCTGAGCCCGTAAAATTGTGGCCGCTCTGTGTCACTAAGCCAAATATGCTTATCTAAGCACAGTTCACATGCATAGAAAAATACACTCTTATGTGTTTAAAACAAAAGACAAATATGTCTATTATAAACACGTGCAAATAAAGAAAACACGTCACTATGGGGCAAAGACAAGAAAAATTTTTAACCTCTTGAACCAATCCCATAACCCTGAAATATTTAAACAAAACCCACTCCTTCAAAACAATAGTTAACACTCACCACTCCATAATGGGAACAAAAGGAACTCAAAATTCTTCGTAAAATGCGGTAGTGATACTAACAACGACCGCCGCACGGGTATCTCGGAACACTCTCGTCATTGCACAAGCAAAAGTCATACTGGGTGCGCTCACTGCTTCTAGGCTGACTCCCTGGGAAAAATGCTGAGTCCCATAAAAATCCTTCCCTCCCTTTAACACAGTTAACAGACAGATATTTTCTCATTTTTTCTCACTAAGTAGCTGAAAGCTAACAGTTTAACGATTTTCCACAATCCCACCAAGCTTTGTCGTTCGAAAACTATCGCTAAGCCATAACCCCTTTTATTTTCTAACTGGCCACCCATCTCTACATTGGCGTTCCTAGGCATAAAAAAGAAAGAAGACTTTTATAACCCCTCTTAACCGTCTGCCACCACTGTAACAGGGGGCTTCTTTCCCCAGTATTCATAAGGTAAGCGTGGACACGAAATGGAAGGCAGACCCACACACCCCATTACACACACAGCCTATCTCTCTCTCTCTCTCCACCTCTTTCTCTCCATTCTAACAGGTAATGAAAATGAGAGAGTTGCATCATAACATTAACATTTATTAACAAGAATAAATAAATCAATCAACCAAGTAATCCAGTCTTACAGACTAACCCAAAAAACGGTACAATGTCTAGTCACCAAAAAGTCCACACCCCTCTGGGAATTCTTTGTCCCTCTGCATTCCACAAGTACCAGAATCGTCTGTTTCAAAGATACAGAACACATCCCGGTAAGTACACACAAGTCTAAAGACAAAGTTAATAAAATGGAACATCTTACAAGACATCAAACAAGCCATCCCTTTGGCTAAAGCACTTGAACACTTACCCAGACAACCAGACACTTAAACACTTAATAAAAAACTCCCCCCGGTGAATGCCACGGCATCTTGCCTGTGACTTGAAGCCCTCTATCAAAATCCTCCCCATAGGCTTGGGTATGAACCTATTAAAGGGAAGAGGCACACACGCACATACGAACACACAGTTCGCTAGCGCCTCGCGGTTCTAGCTGCATCCAGTTTCGCAAAGGCACTTTGAGAAGAGTTCATAAAACTGTCGTGCATTGACTTGTCGAATTAAGCACTTTTATCTCACGCCATCCCCAGAAACTCATTGTCAGCTACTCTCAGGTCGTTACCTCTGCACTGTTCTCCACATTCCACAGGTCACAGGGAACACATGAACAATATATTATTAATCAAAAACCCTAGGCCTTACATATATATACACACATACTCATGCAAAATTTAATTGGGGTTTATATAATATATATATATATATATATATTATATATATATATATATATATATATATATATATATAATATATATATATATATATATATATATATATATATATATATATATATATATATATATATATATATATATATATATATATATATATATATATATATATATATATATATATATATATATATATATATATTGATATATATATATATATATATCATATATATATATATATATATATATATATATACATATATACATATATATATATATATATATATATATATATATATATAATGTATATATATGTGAATATATAGTCCTAATTAAATCTTGCATCAAGCAACTCGAAAAATTTTTAGGAAGGCCCAAGAAGTATAATGTTTTGATCTCCAAGTTTCTCTTTTGTGCTGACGAATGGAGGGAGGTGACAGACAATCGAGACAATCCTCTTTTTACTGTGACCACGGTGTGACCCTTAGTGGTCACTTCCCTTAATCATCCATACACGAGGAAATGGCAGCGCTGCTCAAAAATTTTTCAAAATGTACCAAATTGTCACCCTTTTTCCCGAAAAGTTTGAACGAGTTTAAGAAAATATGGCAGCAGTGCTAATCACCCTCGAGTCTCAACCTTTTGTAGCCAGAGTATAGACTGGGTAGAGCTCGAGAGATTTAGAGGAATTGCGGGAGCCAGACTGGGTAGAGCTCGAGTGATTTGGAAGGGATGTGGGAGCCAGACTGGGTAGAGCTCGGCTGATTTGGAAGGGATGTGGGAGCCAGACTGGGTAGAGCTCGAGAGATTTGGAGGAATTGCGGGAGCCAGAGTAGGTACAGCTCGAGGCAGGCATTGTCAGTGGCTGATCAGGTTCGCTGTGTCGGTGAAGGTAGTGTGCTAGCTAAGTGTGTGCGCGTGCATGTGGGTAAGTGTGTTTATGTATGTATGCATGTATATGTGTTTTTATGTGTCTATGGAATTCTCTCATTGAAATAAAATGGGCGTGTTGATGGAAGAAGCTTTTAAAAGGAGGCTGGTAAAATCAGAGGAAATGGAAAAAGCTACATCGTAAGAGCGTATGATGTGAAAAAACTCAGAAAACTATTATTCTTCCAGTAATATAGCAGTTAGTGTTGTGGTATTCCGTTCAGAAATCGCGGATTCGCGTCTTTTGCAGGTGATGAAAAATCACTGGCTCTGCACCATGGTCATTTACCGCCTCAGTGTGGAGTCTGCTGTGGGAGGTTGATGCCAACTTTCTTTGGAAGCTTTAAATTTCAAGTCAATGGCTCCTGTGTGGTTGTTTCATGTGAACAGGTTTCATCTACTGAAAGAATAATGATTATAGTCTCTAAATTCAGAAATTAACTGGAGAACAACATGTACATTAATCTCCACTGAACAAGTAGTGTTGTGAGCTTGGGTTAAGTCTGAAATGAAAAAAAAATGGAAGTAAATAACTGATGGGTTAGACATCATACAAATACCTTAACTCATATGACAAAGGGGTCGAGACTGAGATGGTATGGGCAATGGGTATGTGGTAAGGATGAGTGAAGAGGAAACGTTTGGGAGGAATTTCTTAAGGGTAGAAGGTCGAGAGAAAAGCCCAGGATTTGGATTTGGAGGAGAGGAGTTAAGTGGATCAAGGCAACAGACCCCTTGGAATAGTGATAGTTGTGTAGATGAAGGAGAGATGCAAAAAACTTTTTATCGAATCTATGTGAATAGCTTCTATATAATGACCAGAATGATTGGATACTTAATGATAAATGACAGAATTTTAACAGCAAATTCATAATTTGATTCTCTCTAAGTAAAGACTGACTGATATTAGATAAACTTTTCATTTTTCTGAGCACTGTTGACAAAATACAAGCAATAAAAAAACTGTCCTTTGACACACTTAATCTAATCCGCATTCGGGGATATTAAGGGACAGGGATTTGACGGTGTTCATCGTTGGACAAAAGGGTATTTGAAAACAGAGAACTAACACAATTAGAGGTATGGAAAGAAGGAGAAGTTTTTCCACCTATTTGAATGTCTTATAGGTCTTCAGATTATACCGCAATGCAGTTCATATTGAGTCAGTCTTCTAGATAGCTGTTAGCAACGGGGAAACTACACATAAAAGTAATTTTTGTATTTAAGACCAATTATCTCCAGTTTAACAACTTCTGCTTTGTATACTAGCAATTGCTCATGCACCTCTGTAGGCAGAATATTACAAATCAATTATGTAAGTTACTGCAGTAATTATTCCCTTTTCTGAGCGAGAGAGAGAATTCCGTTTCTTGCCTCGGGCATAATAACAGTGTTTAATTCAGTTTCATGTTAGTTCATCTTATGGTTCATAGTTTGGATGATATCCCCTGGGGAATTTCAATTTTATCCAACAACGCCATTTCTGTAATAATTCTAATTACACGTTCATTTATACGACAAAGGAACGAATTTCCTTTGAGAAAATCTTGGTCCTCCAGAGAAATACAAACACGAACGATGAGATTCTTCCAGCTGGTTTATTTGATGGAAAAGGAAGGAAGTGTTTCTTTCCTCCTCAACTTTAGATAATAAATGGTGTTTGCAGTCTTTACGGGCCATAGCTGCACCCACTTTTTGGCCTTTTACTATACTACCTCCATTCTCAGTGCATTTTTTCAAACTTATTATCCACCCTTCCTTAATATTACTCTTTAACGTAACTGTCAGGTTTACTCCTAATACCACCTTTATATCCTTATGCTACATCTTGGTCACTTCATCGTGCTCCTACTCCTTTTCACTTCCTGAATCGCTGAATTACATAGAATGCCTCAGTGCTTGGCTCTACAACCAAAACTTGCTAAGTCAATCTTCTTTTATATGTGTTATATAACAATGTTATAGCAAAATTTTTTTTTTTTTTTTTTTTTTTTTGCCAATGAATTCAGACTGTTTTCTGCTGTTGTAATTACTTTATTGTGGTGTTGCTCGTAGGTCTATACTGCTGTATAGTTTAAAGAACCATTATTTTGTTATTTGTTCATGTTAAAATTTACCAGATTTTTATTGGGGAGAGAATCAATTTTTTGGTGTAGCTTTGATTTCTCTATTAACAGTTATTTTCTCGTTACACTCAATTTTGTAATATTAACATTAGAATGCCCATATCTTTTGTGGTAAAACTGCATTTATATTTATTTTGTTGGTATTTCTATTTATGCTGATGTTTTGAAAGTGTTTCTCTTACCATTAACTTTGTAAATATTTTATGCACTACAACTTGACATAAATTGTACTGGCACTTTTTATTTCCTTCCCAATAAGTTTTGTATATACATATCAATGCGGCTCACGAAAAAAAAAATCTTTTGTGTTTTTATTAAAAGCACATCCATTTTCTGTCTGATTCTAAAAATTTTCATTTGCTCCTACGCTAGCATGCTTCGGGTCCTGCCCCATGGGACTGGGAATGAGTTTGTTCAGGAAAATCTATTAAGTTCCCGCTAACCTGCTGATATCTAGTGCACTCTTTTCCCTTGCATGGTATGGAGGTAAAAGTAAGTTGTCGAGATGATGGAACCATCTCCCTACCTTATACAGATTATTTCTCTTACTACCTGCAAACCGTCCATTGTCAAGTAAAGTCTTTTGACAGCGAAAAAGATAAAGAGATCCAGAAAATAAAGGGGTGAAGTACAAATACATAAATGAGGATCTTGGATGAAACCTGGTAGGTTGCAATCAGAACAGGCAAAGATCTTGACCAGAAGTGGATGCAAGGAAGTGGGAATCTAGGTGAAGTACAAGACAAAAAAGTAAGTGTAGCCAAGGTTTAGGTATTCAAACAACCTTCAGTAATGCATGCAATGCTTTATGAGAGTTCCATCGATGTGACAGCCCCGCTACAGGTAAATCTGTAATGAGAGAAATAAGCAATATTAGAAAATATCACCATCTATATAAATAAAAAAGTGTAAATGTTCGTTTGTTCAGAATCTTAAATCTCCGAAAGTTTTCCACCGATTGCTTTGAAATTTTGACACAACATTGCATTCGAATACGCATGTTTTTATGATGGGGTTTTATCCTACCTCCCGCCCCACCCCCTTCCGAAGGGGTGGGGGTGAGAAGGGATTTCCTGAAACTGAGTTGGTTACCCAGTAGAGTTAGTTACTTTACGAATTTATCATACATAATTGAGAAGGGAGGAAGTGTGAGAGAAAGTAGGCGTGGAGTTAGGGAGAAGAAAGAGGAAGAAAGACAGGGAGGGTTAGAGAGAGAGACAGAGACAGAAGAGCTGGTGTTTGAGAGAGAGAGAGAGAGAGAGAGAGAGAGAGAGAGAGAGAGAGAGAGAGAGAGTTGGTATTAGTGAGGAGAAAGAGGGAGAGAGACGTTACCTTACAGACCTTACATCTTGTTCGGGTTGCCCCAGGTCCCTCAGTGTGAGGCACCTCTAATGTCTACCAGAGAGTTGCTAGTGCATCTTTCGGTATATTTTGCATCTTCCAATCTTGGATGGTCTGGGATGCAGCTTAGATATTTGTCGAGCTTATTTTTAAACACATCTACGCTCACTCCTGATATATTCCTCAGATGAGCTGGCAACGCATTGAATGGATGCTGCATTGTCGATGCTGGTGCGTAGTGGATTAATGTCCTGTATGCTTTCCTTATTTTTCCTGGTATAATTTTGGGCACCATTAATCTACCTCTGCTTGCTCTTTCTGATATTTTTAGCTCCACGATGTTCTCGGCAATTCCTCCTGTTTCCATGCCTGAATTATCATGTAGCGTTCTCTTCTCCTTTCTAGACTATATAATCTAAAAAAGTTTAGTCTTTCCCAGTAGTCAAGATCTTTAACTTCTTCTATTCTAGCTGTAAAGGACCTTTGTACACTCTCTATCTGTGCAATATCCTTTTGATAGTGTGGGTACCATATCATATTGCATGCCGTAACAACATTCCCATTTTTGCTTTACATTTTGCCATTAGAATTGCTATTCAACATCACACCAAGACCCTTTAACTGCTTCCTTATTTGTGATTGTCTCATCATTAGGTCCCTTATATGAATATAGCTTTCCTTCTCTATCTCCATAATGTATTGATTCAAATTTATCAGAGTTAAATACCATCCTATTTACCTCTGCCCATTCATATACTTTGTTAAGGTCTCTCTGTAGCGCTTTCCTATCTTCATCACAAGTAATTTCTCGACTTATTCTTGTGTCATCGGCGAAACTACTCACTACCGAGTCCTTAACATTACTGTCTATGTCTGTAATCATAATAACAAACAGCAAACACCTTGTGGCACACCGGATATTACGTTAGCTTCATCCGATTTCTTATCGTATGCAATAACTATGTTTTCGGTTGTGTAAAAATTATTTTAACCATCTTCCTACTTTGTCCACTGTATTATGTTTTCTAATTTTCTTCGCTAATATATTATGATCTACCTTATCAAAAGCTTTTGCAAAGTCTAGATAAACCACATCTGTTTCTTTTCCGTTTTTCATATTTTTGTATATGTTCTCACGGTGAACTAACAGTTGGGTTTGTGAACTTTTTCCGGGTACAAAACCATGTTGTCCTATATTAAACAAATTATTTTTTATTAAATGTTTCATAATATTTTTCTTCATTACCCTTTCATATACTTTCATAATATGTGATGTTAGACTCACAGGTCTATAATTACTTGCCTCCAGTCTTGATCCACTTTTGAAAGTAGGGGTAATATATGCTAATTTGTGCTCATCATAAATCTTTCCTGTATCTACACTGCCTTAATAATATTGCAAGGGGTTTTACTATAGAATTAGCTACTTTCTAGGGATAAATTCTCTCTTATATCTTTCTGCCAGTATGTTGCATATTTCCTTTTTTTCATTCGTTAATCTCCCTTCAATTCTTAGAGAGCCTATTTCTATTCTTCTTTTACTCATCTTTTTTGCATTTTTCTTCCAAGTCCCGTTTTTCATTTTCTTTAGATTATATAATCTTTTGTTCTGCATTTTCTATCTTACTTTTTTAGTTCCATCACTTTCCAAGCATTAATTCTTTTGTAAGAACTTTTTTCCATTTTCTGATTTTCTGGAACAAGATCCTTGTGTCTCTTGGTATGCATGACTAATGTTTACTTTTTTCTTCGGTATATATTTATCCACTATTTTCTCTAATATTTTATATAATATCTCCGTATTTACCTGTAATCATCACTTACGAAAATGTTATTCCAATCTTTGTTTAATTCTTCATTTATTTCTGACCATTTTATATTTTTTACTGTAGAAATTGTATTTTCCATATCCTTCCCACTTTTTCATCTCTTGCTTATCTCTGTTATTATTTGCTTTGGAATGGACTATTAATTCTATGACATTATCGTCTGAAATACTCGCATTATAAACTATTATTTCTTTAACATAATTCATCTCGTTCACAAATACTAGGTCTAAAAAATTTTCCTTTCATGTTGGCAGGGGATTTATTAGTTGAATGTTGTATTCTAGTAGCATATCTAAGAGTTTTTCGAATTGCCTCTTATCTTCTGCGCTTCTATTATTCTCTTCTCTTTTTATATGTATAAATACAACCACAATCTCCTATTCGTTCTTTCCAATCTACAAAAGGAAAGTTAAAGTCTCCTGATAGGAGAATAGTCCAGTCCTTGTGATTTCTACATATATCATCCAGTTTCTTTTCTATTTTGGATTTTACTATTGAATTGATTATTTAATTGATTTTGATTCCTGTTGTCATGTCATAGTTTATTTCTTCGTATGTATGCTGCTTTATTGCCTCATATGTAGAATCTATGAGTATCTCTGCATCCATACTCTTGTCTTGCTCTTTGTTTTCATGATTTTTTTCTGTCATTTCTGTTTTGTTTTCGTCTCTTCCGTTTTCCTCTTCTTTCTCTTCCTCTTCTTCTACATCCTCTACTATCTGCACATTAAGTCTTGATTTAATAACATTGTCTATCATGAGAGATTGTTGGAGAGATAAAGAGAGAGAGAGAGAGAGAGAGAGAGAGAGAGAGAGAGAGTAGAGGGGGCGTTTAGTAGGAGAAAGATGGAAAAAGTCAGTGAGAGACAGACATACAGAGAAAAGAAGTTGTTTTGGAAGAGAGAGAGAGAGAGAGAGAGAGAGAGAGATGGTATTAGTGAGAGGAAAGAGGAAAAGAGACAGTGATGGGACAAAATGAGAGTAAGTAAAAGGAGCTTCCTCTTTTCTTTCTTTTCCATTTAACCAGACTGAGCCACAGCAACGCGTGGCCGGATACAGCTAGTACGTAATAAAATGCTACACATGAGCTGACTGATACCCTGTTAACTCTAGTCACAAATAACAATGGGTAAAAGCCTATTATAATTTTATATATATTTTTGTATAATGCATGGTGTTCCAGCTCCGTTAATGATTTTTAGCATTGCCATGTAAAATTATTTAAATAATTATGCTATTCCATCAAGGGTAAATGAAACATATATCTTGCGAATGCATAACGTTTTAATGCTATGCATGTGGTTGGGAATATGCAGGAAACAATACAATGAAGTCTATTATCTTTGTATACACAGCGTTTGTTTATTTTCATCATCTGAAATGCGACCGGCTTCTTCTATTGCAATTTGAATTTTAGGGAACTCGTACATTTTCAATTACAGAAACTTTTAACAAAGACTTGCCTTTTTTTATGAAACTCACCGCCCCTTTATTCTAATAAAAGTTTGACAAAGAGCAGAAAGATAAAGTTATGAATGGAATATTTTCCAAGCTGCGATTTAGCTTGAATGTCTTTCTGCGAGGAAGGCAGCTGCTATTTTACCCAATATTATTGTGTTGCTAGTTATGTTTCTATTAACGATTTCTAGTTAGTCAATAGAATATTTTTGTTTAACAACAAACACGTTATATATTGTTGATTCGCCTCTTCAAATAAGCACTTATTAACTTATTACACTCGTAAGATCATGAGACTCATATGGTGTCGTCTTTCAACATGAAGAGATATACATTTTATTGCACCTATATTATATATATATATATATATATATATATATATATATATATATAATATATATATATATATATATATATATATATATATATATATATATATATATATATATATATATATGTAAGTGTTTACATAATAAAAATATGGAATGTTAGTCCATATATATAAAAGACTAAAACTAAAGAGGTCAACCAGATTGCTTGCAGGAATGTGATCAGACTAGAGACGCTAAGATGACGTAATACAATAAAAGTAGGCTAAGATAACATGCCGTCACCTGCAGTCATTCATTTGTTTATAAACTCTAGTCCAAGCTCCCTGCTTGAGACAACTACCGCGACCTATAATTCAAACGGCCTACGTGATCTGTAGCGTGTCTCATTTTGATTGTGTGTTCGTATGTAACTATGTCATCTGATTGTATGTTCATATGTTCGAGCTACTATCTGCTTCCTTCATAACTTGTAACAGAGATGGTAGACGGGCAGAATAGAGTTAGCTATCGTCATTAGAAGACCTGTACCTCTTTACCTAAGCTTTATCATGTAGAGAGAATAGAATTAGCCATCATCATTGGCAGAAGCGATCAAGCTATCGTCATTAGAAGACTTGTACAATCATACCTGATCTTCACCATGTAAATTCAGAGATTAAAAGTATTTTTGTACTTCGTGGTTTCTACTAGATCCTAACCTCTCACCGAATCATCATGAGTTTAACACATCGACTTCATAACCAAAGAAGATAATACCGACTTCGTAAGTGATCTACAAACCCCAAGACACTCCATTGAAGATGGAAGTGCAATACCAACCGACTTAGCGTAAGATTATCGCAAGTCTAACATTACCTCATAGGGCGCCTTATCATACAAGGCAACAGCCCTAAAATATATATATATATATATATATATATATATATATATATATAATATATATATATATATATATATATATATAATGAATGGCATTGTCGCTTCTAGAAAGTCAGATCTTTAATAAAAGAGGATGGCCAGCGGAGAAACTTCAGCATTTTTTCGTTAAACTTTATTTTCATCCAACGCCTACGTTTCGGATACAAATTCCATCTTCTGGGCTAAAAACAAGGAAAAAATTTAAATTCTTTACATTAAATCAGACTAAAATGGGGCACAGTAATAAATTAGGCTATTTGAAAAAAAAAAAATATATATATATATAGATTAAATTACAATATATCAGTGAAATTCGAATTTTATATAAAAGTAAGACGGTAACTAATTGAATAAGAGATCTACAGTAAAAAGCAAAGCTACTAAATACAATGACACTTCAAAATAAATAAACAAAAAAAAACACTCAAAAACACAAACCACATGTGAACAACTAAGAAAATTACTTTATAACTAAAAACAGGAGAAAAACATTGAATCCTAACAGGCAAAAAATTTATGTATATGATTACAAAAGGGGAAAAAAAAAAAAAATATATATATATATATATAGTATATATAAAGGCGGACACAAAGCAAAAAATAGCGAAACGAGAACTCACCGGTACAGAAGTATAGATAAGACTGAATTTTTTATTATTTTTTTGACAAAAAGGGGAGAGGCAAATACAAAGGCGAGAAGGTAGAAAGGGCGAATGGTCTATTAAGTAATGTTCAGTTGTACAGCAGTTGAATGGTTGTTGAGGGTTGGTGACAATTGTTTAATGAAGAGGGACTCGAGAATGGGTAATGACCGGTTATCTATTGCTTGGGATAAGATTTTAAAATCATTGTACTGAATGTTATGTTTACATTTTATTGCATGGTTGCGTATTGCAGAAAATTCTTTCTTAGATAAAGTTATTCCTGTTCGGTGACTGACACCCCGATGGCAATCGATGCGAACCTTCAACAGCCGACTCGAATTACCGACATAGTTTCCCAAATTACATATGGGACAAGTAAACAAATATACCGTTGAAGATCGCATCAACTGCGGTAGGGTGTCCTTGAACTTGAAAAGACTTCTGATTTTTAAGGGGTTCTTGAAGATAAAATTAAATTTAACATATGGGTACATATTGCTGAGTACGACGGTGAGCTCTCGTTTTACCAGTTTATATGTTGAACAAAAAGGCAAGGATATATACAGTTCTTTTTTAGGTGCATTAAAAGTGGGTGCTTTCGGTTTAACAATGTCATTTAAAAACTCTCTCAAGATTTTCTCAAATAGGTGGGATGGATAGCAATTTCTGCTAAAATAGTTTTTCAAGAAAACTACTTCCTCATGGAATTTGACCCAGTTGCATGACAAATTATAAGCTCTACACAATAATGTCTTGCATGCATTAAGTTTAAAAACCAACGGACAAAAGCTAAATAAATTTGTTCCCAAACCAGTAAAAGTCTTCTTTCTAAAAACACCTGTTAGAAATTTATCATTACATCGTGAAATGTTATATCTATATAAACTTGTAAAACGAGAGCTCACTGTCGTACACAGCAATATGTACCCATATGTTAAATTTAATTTTATCTTCAAGAACCCCTTAAAAATCAGAAGTCCTTTCAAGTTCAAGGACACCCTACCACAGTTGATGCGATCTTCAACGGTATATTTGTTTACTTGTCCCAAATGTAATTTGGGAACCTATGTCGGTAATTCGATTCGGCTGTTGAAGGTTCGCATCGATTGCCATCGGGGTGTCAGTCACCGAACAGGAATGACTTTATCTAAGAAAGAATTTTCTGCAATATGCAACCATGCAATAAAATATAAACATAACATTCAGTACAATGATTTTAAATCTTATCCCAAGCAATAGATAACCGGTCATTACCCATTCTCGAGTCCCTCTTCATTAAACAATTGTCACCAACCCTCAACAACCATTCAACTGCTGTACAACTGAAGATTACTTAATAGACCATTCGCCCTGTCTACCATCTCGCCTTCGTATTTGCCTCTCCCCTTTTGTCATAAATAAATAATAATTCAGTCTTATCTATACTTCTGTACCGGTGAGTTCTCGTTTCGCTATTTTTTTGCTTTGTGTCCGCCTTTATATATACTATATATATATATATATATATATATATATATATATATATATATATATATATATATATATATATATATATATACATATTAATTTTTCCCCTTTTGTAATCATACACATAAATTTTTTGCCTGTTAGGATTCAATGTTTTTCTCCGTTTTTAGTTATAACGTAATTTTCTTAGTTGTTCACGTGTGTTTGTGTTTTTGAGTGTTTTGTTTGTTTATTTATTTTGAAGTGTCATTGTACTTAGTAGCTTTGCTTTTTACTGTCGATCTCTTATTCAATTAGTTACCGTCTTACTTTTATATAAAATTCGAATTTTACTGATATATTGTTAATTAACCTATATATATATATATATATATATATATATATATATATATATATATATATATATATATATATATATATATTTTAAATAGCATAACTATACTGCATTTTAGTCTGATTTAATGTATAGAATTTTAATTTTTTCCTTGTTTTTAGCCCTGAAGATGGGATTTGTATCCCGAAACGTAGGCGTTGGATGAAAATAAAGTTTTAACGAATAATGCTGAAGTTTCTGCTGGCTATACTCTTTTTATTATTATTATTATTATTATTATTTTTTTTTTTTTTTTTTTGCTCTATCACAATCCTCCAATTTGACCTGGTGGTATTTATAGTGTGGGGTTCCGGGTTGCATCCTGCCTCCTTAGGAGTCCATCACTTTTCTTACTATGTGTACCGTTTCTAGGATCACACTCTTCTGCATGAGGCCCGGAGCTACTTCAGCCTCTAGTTTTTCTAGATTCCTTTTCAGGGATCTTGGGATCGTGCCTAGTGCTCCTATGATTATGGGTACGATTTCCACTGGCATATCCCATATCCTTCTTATTTCTATTTTCAGATCTTGATACTTATTTTTTCCATCCCTCTTTCTCTTCACATCTGGTGTCCCATGGTATTGCGACATCAATGAGTGATACTTTCTTCTTGATTTTGTCAATCAACGTCACGTCTGGTCTGTTTGCACGTATCACCCTATCCGTCCTGATACCATAGTCCCAGAGGATTTTTGCGTGATCGTTTTCTATCACTCCCTCAGGTTGGTGCTCGTACCACTTATTACTGCAAGGTAGCTGATGTTTCTTGCACAGGCTCCAGTGGAGGGCTTTTGCCACTGAATCATGCCTCTTTTTGTACTGGTTCTGTGCAAGTGCCGGGCATTTGCTTGCTATGTGGTTTATGGTTTCATTTTTCGTATTGCACTTCCTACATATGGGAGAGATGTTATTTCCATCTATCGTTCTTTGAACATATCTGGTTCTTAGGGCCTGATCTTGTGCGGCTGTTATCATTCCTTCAGTTTCCTTCTTTAGCTCTCCCCTCTGTAGCCATTGCCATGTGTCATCGCTGGCTAGTTCTTTAGTTTGTCTCATGTATTGTCCGTGCATTGGTTTGTTGTGCCAGTCCTCTGTTCTGTCTGTCATTCTCCTGTCTCTGTATATTTCTGGGTCTTCGTCTACTTTTATTAGTCCTTCTTCCCATGCACTCTTTAGCCACTCGTCTTCACTGGTTTTCAGATATTGCCCCAGTGCTCTGTTCTCGGTGTTGACGCAGTCCTCTATACTTAGTAGTCCTCTCCCTCCTTCCTTTCGTGTTATGTATAGTCTGTCCGTATTTGTTCTTGGGTGTAGTGCTTTGTGTATTGTCATATGTTTCCTGGTTTTCTGATCTATGCTGCGGAGTTCTGCCTTCGTCCATTCCACTATTCCTGCGCTGTATCTGATTACTGGCACTGCCCATATGCTTATGGCTTTTATCATATTTCCGGCGTTGAGTTTTGACTTGGGTATCGCCTTGAGTCTCTGCATATATTCTTTCCTGATCGTGTCCTTCATCTCTTGGTGTTTTATATCCCCTCCTTCCATTATTCCCAGGTATTTGTATCCTGTCTCATCTATGTGTTTGATGTTGCTCCCATCTGGTAGCTTTATCCCTTCAGTTCTCGTTACTTTGCCTTTTTGTATGTTGACTAAGGCGCATTTCTCTCTCTCTCTCTCTCTCTCTCTCTCTCTCTCTCTCATCCTCTCTCCTCTCTCTCTCTCTCTATATATATATATATATATATATATATATATAATCTATATATAGATATCTATATATATATATATATGATATATATATATATATATATATATATATATATATATATATAGATATATATATATATATATATATATATATATTGCTTCTCACATGGACAATTATATGTTGCTGTCTAGACACAGACGCAGACAATGGACCAACAAAAGATATTGTAAACCCACTATCATTGTGAAATTAAACATATTAGAAAAGTGTGCTCTCTCCTTTTTTTTCATTTCCATTTAACCAGACTTAGGCCACAGCAGCACGTAGGCTGGTACAGCTTACATATATATATATATATATATATATATATATATATATATATATATATATATATATATATATATATATATATATATATATGTATATGTATATATATATATATATATATATATATATATATATATATATATATATATATATATATATATTTATATATATATATATATATACATATATATAAATCATATATATATAGATGTGTGTGTGTTGTGTGTGTGTGTGTGTGTAAAGAATAATTATCTTATCAACGTGATTCATATAGATCATTCGAGCTACAAATGTCCTTTTAATTCGCTCTACCTCGGAATTGGTATATTTTCATATATGTACCGAAGGGGAATTTTTAGTTGATAATAATTTCGTCCCCTTATGTGTGTGTGTGAGTATATATATAAATATATATATATATATATATATATATATATATATATATATATATATATATATATATATATATATATATATATATATATAAAAGAGGAAGAAATCGTAAAACAAATCAAGAAAAGGGGATTTGTTACATGAGCTGAAGGCTTTTACTTTAAGGAATTGTAAATAAACAAGTTAGTAACTTTAAAATTGCATGTATTTACATTAACACGATCAGAGGATGAAAGCTAAATATTAAGACGTAGCTGATCCTGGGGACGGCAGCCGCAATGAAGGCTAAAGGTCCCTCTGTAACGGAGACGATTACTAATTAAGGCCAGAAAAGGCACAGAAATATCAAGCAAGGTCAAGGCAGTGCACAGGTGCCAAGGATTCCCTTAACATACGTCTTCCAAACAAAAAAGCACCCGTTAAACGATACACTGCACTGGCAAAAGTGAGGTCGATATGATCACTTGGCTCCTTGAAAGTTTAGCAAATAAATACGAAATTCACGAGACTGATTAAGAACATCTATACAGAACACATTACCCGGTCGTTGGGATGGCTTTCGGCGTCGAAATAGGTTTTGGATGGAGGCCTAGATAATGGTGGGGCACACGGTAAAATGAAAAAAATTATGTTTTCCCTTTGGTCCCAAAATCGTCTCTGCCTGTTCCCAGTTGCGTGGGCTCCCTCTCTTATATTCCTCGCCATTTTCTATGTCAAGGTGCGCGCCCTCGTGATCAAATCAAGACCACTTGGTCATCCATCTGGGCCGCACCTTCGTTGCTAATCCCTGGCTTCCAGCTGTTTTCCCACGGCCAAGGGTGTGTTATGAAAGAGATTCCCAAAAAGTCAAATGTTCGAAGAGAGAGAGAGAGAGAGAGAGAGAGAGAGAGAGAGAGAGAGAGAGAGAGAGAGAGAGAGCAATTAAATAATTTAGGAGGGGCCAAGGTTCAAGCCCACCTTTTGTCAGTCAGCAATAAGTGAAAACGTCGTGTTATTTGATTTAATGAAGCTTTGGGCGGAGGATTGCTTGGAAAGTATTTAGCAACTCCTCCCCTAAGTTGACATTCGCACCTTCCCTCGGATGTGTCATGTTTACCAATGCAAGTAAGTCGGCGGACAATGCTTCTTTCTCTTTGCTCTTACTCCAGTGGCTCTCATAAATAGTAAGAAGATTGCCATCCTGCTTTATAAGGATATTTCCTAAATTCTTAATGATGAATTCAATAGCCATATGATACAGAGTATAAAATGTTTAAGGGTAATAGAACAACACATAAGAGGTTATAATTACTTTCAAGCAGGAATCTTTTAGAGGAATCATGACTTCAGTAGAGGAGTTATGCATGCATCAACGTAGTTATTAAAATACAAATAAATCATAGTCTACCGTTATTTTTAAATCAGTTCCCTTGACAAAGAGAGAAATGATAAGGAGATTGGAAATATCAAATACAATAACCATAAACTATTTTCCTTAAAGTAATTGTTAAAGTAATCTTGCACTTAAGGTAGGGTTAATTATACTTTGTTTATAGACATGCAGTTAGTTTGCCTTGATGAGGTATTACAACTAAGTATACGGAGGTGGTCTTGGTTAGGTGTTGCCATGTTACTTGGGACGACGGCACAGTGTCAGGCATGGCACTGTCGTCAAGGGTGCCTATAGGCATAGATTAAATACATGAATGAAATAGCATTACGATAATATTAATAGGAGCCATGTTTGTCTGTGCTATTCGTTATTTGTTGAAAATTTATAGATAATCGGTATTTATGAGTTTTTAAGGAAGAATTTAAGATTAATGTGCCAAGATCTTTTCTTAACTCTTGAAAGGCTAAATCAAGTGCAAAGTTGGTCATGCAACGATAGCACTTCTGCTTAAGTAAAGAAGTCAAGAGACTCAGAGCACAAATAGATCTGGCGATTTGGCATTCTGCTTTCGTAGAATGGGAATAATAAGGAAATAGAAAAAAGAAAGAACAAGAACAAAAAAGGAAGAGTCATTATAGGCTCAGGAATAAATTCATGAATGGGGCAAGTTGACACGAAAGTTTACTAGATAAAGAGATTAAATTGCGTATTAAACAATACCGAATTCAAGGGAGACACATACACATACACACAAACACACAAAAACACAAAAAAAAAGCAAATCAAAAGAGAGAGAGAGAGAGAGAGAAAATGATAAAAACAATTATCAAAGACTAGCTCAAGCACTGGTTGCGAGGCCTTGCCGTGGGATGAGCTTCTGCTGTGGTCTGGGGAATCTGTCTCTTTTACCGACGCTGGTAGCAGAGACAGGCCGGGAGAAGAGAAGGGACTCGGACTACGATCTCCCAGAGGGAGAGTATAGGTGTGGTTTAGCACTAATAAGGAATTTTGAATGGGCTCAACCTTCAGGATGAATGGAGCTTGGCACTGCTCAGGGCACGCAAGTGGCACTGGCAGTGGATTTAGGTTAGAGCTTGGACCTCCTGGAAAGGAGACTGGGGGAGTGCTCTGGTACAGGTTGCGAGGCTGGGACAGTCACAGGGGGTACATTTCTTAGGTGGCTGACGTTTCCGATGGTTGGAAATTGGCACTGCACAGGGTGCTCGAGCGGCACTGACAGTGAGGTTGGAGGCGTTATTACGCCTGATTGATGATTGGAGGGGCTAGGACTCTGGGAGTGACGTAAATTGGAGGGGAACTGGAAGTCCTGTTCCAGGAGGATGTCATAACCTCCAGGAGGTCTCTTGCTACTGCAAGTGTACATACCTTGGATCGGTGATGAGGTTCCGACAGTCAATGAGGACCCAATAGGGTACCTTATCCTTCCTTATCAGGGAGATTTGCGTGCCATTGTCATCGAAAGTGTTGACCTGGTGTGCTGGGTAATTACCTCGAGGAAGTGCCACATATATGGGACCCTCCCATATACATGTCACCTAGGATGATGGATCCAGAACTGCCAGTCTGGCCACAGTCCTTGCACTGCTAGTTGCTAAAATCTCTTCAGGGGATTGCTCCCGAGGGGTATAGTAGGATTTGTCATTTGGCGCTCAAGGAGTTGGGAGGACTTGTTTGGGGTGGATTCCAAAGAGGGGTTTGAAAGGCGCCTTGGAAGGAGCCAGGGTCCTGTTACGGCACTGCTTTGTGGGATGGCCAGGTTTCTTGCAGAAACCGCAGATAATGGGCTTTTGTAAATGTCTGTTCTTAGGCGGAGGGAGACTGGAGGTGAAAGAAGGAGGGCAGGTTTTTCGTCCTAATGAACTGGCATGGGGGTGAAGGGTGTCCCACGTGTCCACAAGGTGGCAGCATTCAGCAATGGAGCCTTCTCACATATGTGGGTGGCGAGTGCAGGAGGGGTGTAGTACATGAAATTTTCTATTTTGAATCGCTCTAGGACCTCTGCTGCAGAAGAGGCACCTAGGGACTCTAACCATTTGCTGAGGGACATTCGGACCTGGTCTGGCCCGCTTCCTTTATTTGGCCTCGCCAGTGTTGTCACCAACATTCGAGGGTGATTTCATAGTCCTTAATGATAGCCTTCCGCACTTCCTCCAGCTTACCTTGATCCTCCTCAGGAAGGGCGTTGAAAGCAACTAGGCCCTTTCCTCCGAGATGTTTTCCCATAAGCAGGGAGGCTTCAGCAGGAGCAAGTGGGTAGGTGTTAAGAATCCTTTCCACCTGATTGAGCCACACTTCGGGTTCGGTTTCTGACCATTTGGGCATAAAGGTATTAGCCTGGGCAAGTGTGGGCGTGCTGGGGTACTGAGTTGGACTGCCAACACCAGCTCGTGCCAACTAGAGTTCATGGGCCCTTTGATTATCTTTCAGTTCAGTTCTATCTAGTCTTCCTTGTTCTTCCCTTGAAAGGTTATCTATTCTTTCTTGTTCTTCCCTTTTATCCTGCCTCTTTTGCTCTTCCCTTGCAAGTCTGTCCAATCTTGATTGTTTGTCCTCTCTCCCCTTCTTTGCACCAGTTACCTTCTTTTGGACACAGTCAAATAAACGTTTTCCTGTCAATCCTATCCCCTTCCCAGCCCCCGTAAATGCTTTATAGTCCTCGGCTGGCATGGGGCTGATATAAGAGTGGATTTAGAACAAGGCTGGGGAAAAAAAGAAAGAAAAACAAAAGGTTCCAGACCACATTTTGTCAGACAGCAATAAGGGAAAAGTCATGTTTGTTTTATTTAATGAAGCACTGGGTGGAGGATTGCTTGGAAAGTATTTAGCAATAGGTATATATATATATATAATATATATATATATATTATATATATATATATATATATATATATATATATATATCTGCTGCTTCAGGAGAATGCTAAAGATAAATCTCATGATAATATGTTGAAAACAAAGCAGTAGGTGTAATCAAATTTTGGTTAAAGATGTAAAGTGAAGTCAATGTACAGAGTTGATATTTAATCAAAGAAAGGGATAACAAAGTACAAGGAATGATAACAACGCATGACCCGACCTCCAACTTACTCGAGACGTGTAAGATTTTCCCCAAACGCATAAGTTGTAAATTTAAACGTACTAAAATCTATAGTCAAACAGAGCATGTTTCAGCAATGAAAATAAAAGACATACACTATATTTTATTGAAACAAAATTTTCTGTACTGTTAAACATGCAATCACTATTTATCTTTTACATTTCCATTCTAATAAGTAAATCAGAAATAACCGATCCTAAAATTCATGTATCTTTAACTTAACACTAAATACCTTTTTCAGACTTTTTTAGGCTCTTACATAGACCTTTTCTATCCTCTCCTTCCCCCCCCCCCCCCCCCCTTAAAAAGGACAGCAACAACAGCAAAGTAGTTTGTAGACTTACTCCCCGAGTAAGGGGAAATATGATAGGTCGCAACGATAAACTATTTTCAGAATAGTCATCTTTCTTTCCTAGTCAGCGAGACGTCATAATTTTCTCATAAGAAATTACGTTTCTTGCAACCCCAAATCGTCATGCTCAATGGACAGCATTTGAAATCAATTGAGGAATTAAATGACAAAGCTGAGAATTGATGGATTTTGTTCTAGTCTACATAGTATTTCAGAGTTGAGTGTTAGAAATGTTAATTTAATTTCCAAATGCAGGAAATCGAACTTGCATATTCACCAAAACCAAGTACATTTTAAAGAAAGAGACTAAATGAAGAAGATATTGACAAGAATAATTATATCTTTACAATAATAAAAACAAAACACAATAAATATACTGCTTTATGTCATGGCTTCTCCATTTTGTGAGAAGATTAATTTAACGGAAGATCTATGTAATTATACCTTGATTGAATCCACTGTCCTAGTTTGGTAATCATTGTTACGATACTGACTGATATTGAACAACAGCCATTTACCTTAATCAAAATGTATTCCGTTTCTGGTCACGGCAAAACTATATTATACCTGGGGTTATTGTATCGAAAGAACGAACTCACACAGCATTAAATCCGGTTTAACTGTTAGGCAGGAAAAGCAGATTTAATGGACAAGTTATTCTACTCATTATTTATGACGTAAATGATCAATTGCTTTTAATAATCAGTTATTCTCTCTCTCTCTCTCTCTCTCTCTCTCTCTCTCTATGTGTGTGTGCGTGTGTGTGTGTGTGTGTGTGTGTGTGTGTGTGTGTGTTTTATTGGAGCTAACAGATGGCTGAGTATACTTACGAGTAGATTTTGTTTTCGTGTTTTATTCATAAGATTGTATAATTTTCATGATGATATTTTTTTTAGATTAGACACATATCCAGCGGCACAAATAATCAGGGCAATGTTAATATACGAATACTACGAGAGGTAATTCGAATTATGTCAAGCAAATATTTATATTAACCGACTCGACTGTACAAGTTTCTTCTCAGCTGCGCTGGAATACAAAGTCAGAATTTGCGACCAACATTATGATTCACACGGTTTCATTTCACAATATACAGTTGAAAGAGTCGAAATTGAAATATGGAAATAGATGTCATGAAATCCTGTTATATCGAAAATTAATTCTGTATCTCGGTGTAACTATCATAAGTTTTTATTTTCATTTTTATTACGCATGAACATCGGGATACTACTATTTAAACCATTTCAGTCCAGTTTCGGATACATAATTTTATTCATATATTTAGAATGGTAATGTTTCTCTATTCATTTCATTTATATTTAACGACAAATATCTTACACGTAAATCAACATTGAAATTATAGGCTTTGTATTGAGGCGTCCTCCCAGGCAATAGCAATCAGAATATGATAGGTATATCTGTAACTGTGTTTATGTATATTTGCCTTATGCTATTTTGTTAATTATACTTTTTGTTGAATCACAAGTTTTGCAAGTTTTTGATTGTCTTTAAGAATTGTACGAAGTGCTGCAAAACGCTAGCTAGGATATTGGATCCATAGCTATGGACCAAATGCTAAAGATTCGGGTGCGTGTATGTGAATGCGCATACAATATGAACAGCACTGTTTTCCTAATGGCATGCATATAGTATGAAGCTTGCTCTTAACTTTGGCAATTGTTTGTAAATTAGTAAACTACTTTGGAGCTTATCTGATGGAGGGAGCAAATATTTCTGGGGTAGGAGACATGACGTCTTTTTTATTTTTATTTTTTTTTTTCAGAATAACGTGTCCCCCATATATAAGTAAACACAATTGGCAAAGTGGAATGCCCAGGAGTCGTTCGTCATGAAAACTGACATGCCACCCCCAGAATAGTGCAATCAAGAGGCACTGCCTAGAATAACACGGCCTCTGTCTCACTGAAGAACAACTAGTAGCAGGGATGGAAATATTTGAATACGAGAGAAACTGCTGCACCTCTCCGTTCTCGAGCCATTATATATATTACATAAAAAAATAGATTGATTTACAATATGAAGAATTATTCATATTACCGACGCCTAAGCACTCAGTGCACACTCTTATTAGAGGAGAGAGAGAGAGAGAGAGAGAGAGAGAGAGAGAGAGAGAGAGAGAGAGAGAGATTTCGTATCAGGAAGACCATCGACATCACTGCTTGGAAACTATCATTCCCTCAATCCATGTTCCGTGCTCAGGCTGACTAACATCCACAATTCATCTCACAGAATTTGTGTGAATAACTCCTGTTCTGCTTTTTCTATTCCGCTTCAGTTGTAAATAAAACATTGTCAGTATTGAAACGTCCGTCCAAACAAACAACTATGAAATGAAATTGTGCTGCTCGAAACGATTGTACCTTTACTTCCAACCACAAATCCCCCGTAAAAAAGGTTATATATATATATATATTATATATATATATATATATATATATATATATATATATATATATATATATATGCATATATATATATATATATATATATATCATATATATATATATATATATATATATATATATATATGTATATATATATATATATATATATATATATATATATATATATATATATATATATATGTATATATATACGTATATATATGTTATATATATATATATATGTATATATATATATATACATATATATATATATATATATATATATATATATATATATATATATCATATATATATATGTATATATATATATATATATATATATATATATATATATATATATATATATATATATATATATATATATATTATGGTACCGGGCCGGGATATTAAGTTTTATTTTGAGAAATCTATAAAAAATTTTCTATTAAAAAATGCCTTGTGAAAACGACTATACTGACTAGAGGTGGTGATCCCCTACTATGATCAGAAAATAGAATAAAACTTGATTGAAAACTTTTAAAATTGCTTTCAAGGGATTGAAGTAAAAGTAATGTGTCCACTTACAAAATATAATTCTACAAGGTTATCATAAGATTAAAGTTTACAGGAGCACGAACGTGTTCAGTGGCGCTAAATCGCCACTCACTATTAGGTACAATATCAAAGCAGATGTGCCATTGAACTGCAAGCAGAAGCACTCATCCTAAAGGATCACGTATGGTGCATTGAGATATATATATATATATATATATATATATATATATATATATATATATATATATATATATATATATATATATATATATATATAGAGAGAGAGAAGAGAGAGAGAGAGAGAGAGAGAGAGAGAGAGAGAGAGAGAGAGAGAGAGAGAGAGAGAGACTGTTACTGAGACTATTATAAAGAGTGAGACTCTTGGTCTCATGCTTATGAATCAGAACATTCGAGAGAGGAAGCGAGCAGCGTTGATCTAGCTGTAAGACAAAACGAAATTTGTTCCTTTGCAGGTAGCGACAAGCTGTGTCAGCATTCCAACCTTCCAACCTTGTGGTAATCACTGCAAACTGACTGTCATGACTCGCTGGCGAGAGAAAGGAAGTGGTGAAGCGAGAATTGGTGATGGTGGAGTGGGTAATGGAGGAAGTTGGTGACGAAATTGGTGAAGGAGTCACGCATTTAACAAGCCTTATGAACTGTGAGAGGTTATGATGAGACCGCCCAGTTACCATAAAGGGAGATGTAATGAGAAGGAGGGAGGGACGGTGCGTTGGATATTTTTTTCAATACTTTCTCAAATACTTAGTTTTGCTTAAGACCAAGTTCGGACTTCGTGTATCTTGTATCCAGCTGACTCCACTTAAAGAAGCCAAGCGGCAAATGGTGGAATCTTATACTACAAGAGATTAATAAAGAGTAAACCACGATACTAGTCTAAGTTGGCCTGAAGAATTAAGCTGTCATCTAAAATGAAGTAAGCAGGTTCCTTAGAAGAATGAACCCACAACGCTCTCTGAGCACAAGACCTTAGTTCTACACCTACAGAATATGTATGTATGTATGTAGTATGTATGTATGTATGTAATGTATGTATGTATGTCCCATGAGAGGACGAAATTATAATCAACTAAAAATTCCCTTTAGGTACATATATGAAAATATATCAATTCCGAGGTAGAGCGAATTAGATATTAAAGGAAATTTGTAGCTCGAATGATTTATATGAATCAAGGTGATGTGATAATTATTCATTTATGTATGTATGTATATGTGTTTATCATATCACTTCAGAAATATTTCAAATTCCATAATAAGCCTTTTATATAATATGATACTATTGTCTAAACGCTCAGAAAGCTATTTCATCTATCATTCCTGTATGTCGGCGAAATTTACAGTGCGTTGACACAATAATTAAATGTTCAAAAGAAACCAATTGAACATGAAAACCATCAGCTGATACAAACAGTACCGGTGTCCCAGCCCGGTTTTACTCCGAGTCCAGATTTCCCGTGCGGGGAAAGCTAGACTATTTCATATTTCCCCTTAGGGGAATTACGGGACTGGTCTACGTTTCCTCCCTGTAATCTAGAATTCCCACCCCCATCTCCCCACTCCCCTCTGACTATCACAATGAAATAACAAAGAGGAGCAATTTAGGAATAATTTATTGATTTAAAAACAGTATCTATGCTGTAGCTAAACTGTGAATTTTGAATACAAGTCAATAACTACATCTAAAAACTAGTTTTTTTTACAATATATTTTCACTTATCTAAATACAAGAAGTTCATAACTACTATATCTAAACATTTTACAAGTCCTTCTTGACTTTATATAAAACTGCACTTATTTTACAAACTTTCTTATTTTTAGTACATTTTGCACAAGAACCCAGGCATCTTCATCAAAGTAACTTTTCAAATCCTGTAAGACATTTCTCATGGAAAAGATGTTTTCAGGCACCTTTTCTGGTCTGCATGCAATCATATCTTCTGATAATTTCCGATAACTTCAAATCACTGTTGATTCTAATACATCTTTTTCTCAGACAAAATTACAACAACCACTGACACCACTACACATGCATCATTTTCATCAGCAGAATTATATATCTCCAAATTTACAGAATGATAGGAGTTTTCAAGTGCCTTTCTGACTATAATCTCATACGGGCCTAAACATTTGTCCTCTCATTCTGTGAAAGTTTTTATTGTTCTTTATTACAACAAGCAGACATATTCTCATTTTATTAGTGTACAATGTCTGATTTGCGTCCTAATATTTCTTTTGTGATATTTTGGGCCATTTCTTTGTTAGTCTGTCCTGCGTTATGGGCCAAATGCTACAACAGGACGTGCCAGCGTTTGAAACGTTCCTGTAAAGTGAACACAAATTTTTGAAATAATACAACCCTGAATTTTATGTTTCATATATATATATATATATATTATATATATATACTATATATATATATATATATATATATATTATATATATATATATATATATATGCACACACATAGGTATGTATGTACTTATGGATGCTTTGAAACACTAATAACTGATCAAGCTCGTGAATTTGTGAATCATTTAAATCATCTGATATGCGGGAAACTTAACATATATCATAGATATGCATCTGCGTACCATCCAGACAAATGGATTACAGGCATGTACCAGCAGAATCCATTTGAATGTACTTCAATATTCACCAGTGAATAAAATTTATGAAATACAAAAATTCAGGGACGTATTCACGTCATTATATTTACGCACCTCTTCTTTGTCGTAGGCAATAAAGACACTCCTTTCTGTGGAAATGTTGTTCTCTTCCAGCAATACCTTGGGATTTAGAAGATCATCCTTTGAAAATAAAATGATAGATGCTGCTGATCAGAAAACATCCAAGACGGTGGCTGCAGACCGGAATATAAGGGCACAGGATTGCCCTCAGAATTTAGTTATGTGGGAGGCCCTGTCACAAGACTGTACAGCAGTAGGTATCTCTGGACCCAACTGTCCATAAAGAGTCGAGAAAGACTAATCTGCTCTTGAGCCTTGTCTTTAGCTAGATTTGATTTAATTGAATAATTAATGTAAATAACCCAAAATCATTATGTTCAGTAAATCTGTCAACAATGGTCAGAATTGGGTTCTTGTAAATTGAGATCTTACTTGGTTGTTGGAAGGCCAACTATCACAGGCATATCGGACTCATACTCCAGACGAATCCCTAACTTACTCACTTAGCCAATGTCATACCACAACACCTGTGTGACCAGCCATTCCAGACGTACCCTACTTACTTCATCGGTAACAGCAACGAACATCAAGTCCACTAACTAAATCAGGTAAAGTGCTGAGAAATTATATTTTCGAATAAAAACTAGTGTTTGTAATTCTAGTTCCTATTCCTAACATCCTTTCCATTCCCATTCGTAGAGCCTTAAGTTCACTTTTCAATTTTGTCTACCTATTCCATTCCAGTGAACTATGACCTATTCCAGTGACATAATAATTTCATTAAGTGTTATAGTCATATTCTTGAACAGTGATTTAGTTGTATTTTGTCAAGAAGCTTCGAGTAAATATTTTGCTTGAAATATAGTGATATATTGTATATAGTTTTGCTGTGCGCTTGCGCCTTGAATAAAGTAAATTCTTGCTACATCTTAGCTTCATTTGTTACAACTCTGACTGTCTTGCAAGTATACTGGCAGTGCTTTTTTCTACCTGTGTGTCAAGGAACGGTGTCATTAGAAAACAATTGCAAAATGCTTATACCAAGTGATCATAGACATTTTAATAAGTGGAGCCTTTTTCCCTCTTGTTCTGTGTTCAACCTGTTGAAGGAAATCTGACTTTAGAAACTAGTTCTAGTTAGTTTAGTTACATCTATTAGTATCTAGTGTGGCACTAGTTAGTGTTTGTAACCTGTCTAACATAGCCTACGGGGCCACAGGGTTTTATAGAAGTCCTTGTGATATTGCTTGCAATTTTAGTGAAATTATACTTTTTTAGTGGATGCAAAGTGTTTTCTTTTGAACAAATTTGGTAGCTTAGTATACTTTTCACAGCAATTCTTTAACTTATTTTGTTAATTTCCCCCATTTTGTTGGTCCTTCATAGTCACTGACTCAGTTTTCCTGTTGCAAAGGCATCCAAATTGAGGCAAATCATTGTTCTAGTCAATCAATTGAAATCTTAACCATTGGACCCAACAACTGCAGCTGCCTCACGACAGTGGCTACCTTGCCTTGATTCCTTAGGCCTCTGTTACAAGCAGATATCTTAGAATTCATTCAAACCCCACTTAGAATATATCCTCTTACGTTCAGGTAGTGTGACTTTAGAATCATAAATTTCAGGATTTCCACTCACTCTTATGATCACTCGTTAGCATTCTAACACATCATCGATCACAGTGTTTACAACAATAAATATTTTCCAGTGTTTTTTACATTCTTGGATTGCTTTCAGTGTTTTAATACTGTGAGCTTTGCCTTATTACCAATACCATACATTCTCTCACTCCCCTCTGTCCGTGAGGAGTTAGCTGAAGTTTGTATAAACTTAGTATTTTTAACTTTTTCCTTTCTATGTACGTAAATACATCAGGTCTCTAGTGTCTTGCAAAGTAATATTTAACCATTCATAAACAGTACATAGTGTTTATTCAATTAAGAAAGTAAAAATTCAAATATCATATCACAGTAAATTTCCTTAGTGAGATTTTCCTTACTGGCAACTTGCCTGTTTTATTCTTTTTCTTAGCATTCTCTGATTGACTGACTTTCATTCTAGATTACAACACGCTTGTCTTAGTTTAATTCTGAACTGACAGATTTGAGTTAATTAAAAATTAATGTAAATAACCCAAAGTCATTATTTTTAGCAAATCTGTTAACAATGGTAGAATACGGTTCTTTTAAATTGAGATCTTACTTGGTTATTGGCAGGCCAACTACCACAGGCATACCTTCTGTTTGTTTACTTACTCGAGAACCATAACAAACCTTACATCATGTTAGCCTTCACTTTGACAGTTGTGTTTAAAGTACAGTCCTTTCACTTTTACTTGCTTTTAAAATTTTGTCATTTCACACAGAGGATGCTCGTGCATGAAGTACACCCTTGTTAGAGGATCAAACATAAACATACTTTTTATTTCTCATTGGAATTTGTTTCATATTTTAAGGAAAGACAAATAAGTGTGATATACATTTACAAAAGGAATATAAAATTATTTTTACAGCAATAATTATACCAAGTAATTACGTGCTAGCACATCAGTAGTATTTTGCAGCTGTCACTTGATCATCTTTGGATTAATATCTGTTTAAGGCCAGGGCGTTTTACAACTCACTTCTTCTTTTGCTGCATTTTTTAATTTTGACTTTTGGCACATGTCCATTTGGAACTATTAAAATGATTTCGTCGAATCTATATTCCTTCGGAGTCCTTGCAGAGGTTTTGGTTGTGGGAACACCTCAAGGCTCTCATGGAGTCAACTCCTTTAAGCTCAACGTTCAAAACTGAAGTATTTCTGTGGTAGGACTATTCAGCTGTTTCCATTGCAAGTAGTTCGAGACTGTTCCACAGTGAATATTTGCCTATGTGAACATGGAGGAGTGTCTTGGGTAGCAGAATCCTCAGCATCAGGACTAGGATCTTTTTCTGCTAATCTTTCGGGGAGATCAACTTTACTCACCACATGTGCACTTACTCTGCACTACACATGTGTAACACAACCTTAGCTCTGTAATCCAGTCTTTGATTAAGGCATCCTGTTTATACAGGACTATAACTGGTAAATAGAATACATAAAAGGTACAGATAACATAATAGCTGACATCTATCTAGACATTAGACTATTGCCAGGGAATATTCATTTTCTCTTTCCCTTTCAGAGTACTTCACCATTAATTGCAGAGGAAGGTTAAGTACTCCCTACTATTCCCTTATTTTGAGATTATAGACTTCAGTTACCCTCCATATAACCTTTTTCTACTTAACTAGCTTTTACAAAACTGGTTATTGCACTGAAGCAAGCTTGCCCAGTGTGTAGCGCCACTTATGGCACTTGCAATGATCAGTGACTAGGGTCACTGAACAGGAGGAAATAGTAAGCCTAATAGAGGCTATGTATGTTTGTATGAAAGAGTGTAAAAACCTTGAAGGTCTTCTGTATTTGTACCTTTTAATTTGATTTAAGTTTGCTTAAAAAATTTGATCTATGCTTCTAGTTAGTGTTAATTTTATTGTTACCATCATATTTACATTTCCTTTGGGCTTATGCATTGTGAGACAGTTTGGAATTTTAGTTTCAAAATGAAAATGAGTCTCCTCAAGACGTTCACACCCATAAGGGGTAAAGTGTCTTCTTCTGTGAGAAGTTGTTGCATGCATCATTTCATGACGTTTGCATTTCTGACTAACTCTCTTTTCTCCAACAAAAGTATGATTAAAGTAGAAAGAAAAGAAGCATTGTCGTTTTTCAGTAAAAAAATCCAGGTGTTTTCCACTGTGCTCTTTTATATTTTCAGACATGAGCAGCAGAAATAGTGCCAGTGAAATTAGCTTGGTTTATCTCGCTGTCAAATGAATCGTAAACACTCCCAGTCTCTCACCCCCCAGTAAAGTATCAAAATAAATCAGATAAGCTTCATCTCGCTTGGCATACCATTCACACCTATTCCAGCTTTCAAAATTCCTTCTCAGATCATAGTGAATACAATAGCGTGACATCCAGGCACTCATTGAAGATTCTCGACCTAGCATTAGCGTCACCCTCAGTGAGGTCCTTCAGACGAGACTAAGGCACTGACCATACCATAAGCCTTTAGTTAATACCCCTGTCCAATTTTATGTAATCCCCTTTAATGACCTCTAGCTGTCATTTACTCTTCACACCACATGGCTAGCAGGCCAGCTGCATTTGGTCACAACACAATGGAAATGGGACACTACTCCTTATCTTATTGTTTCAATTCCCTTAGGGTTGCAATACCCTCATTAACACCTCCACTAAAGTGGCCAACCCCTCTCGACACAGCTGTGGGTCATGTAAGATTTGACCTGAACCTTGCCTTTCACACTCAACAACTGCTAATTCTAACCTCTCTCTCTGGAGCAAGGCCCCTTATTTGTTGTAGACAATACAGACACCCTCTCCTGTCAAAATACTATTCTTTTCCAACACTACCATTTACAAGGTCCTCTTTTGAAGATGAAACAACAGATACCACCGATCGGAAAACATCCAAGATGGCGGTCGCATAATGGCCCAGGAGCGCCCTCAGAAATCAGTAAGTGTGATGATACTCTACGCCTGTAGGTATCTCTGGACCCAGCTATCCATAACAAATTGAGAGAGACTCATCTAGCCCAGTGCCTTGGCTTAAGCTAGAAGCCCATGAGCCTTTTCATATCGGACTCATACTCCAGACGAATCTTTAACCTATTCACTTAGCCAACATCCTACCACACCCCCTGTGTGCCAGCCATTCCAATCGCACTTTACCTACTCCCTTCATTCGTAACAAGACGGTATAGTACGTTTCCTTGATGAACATCTCACCTAGCTCATTCTTCAATGAATGTCAAGTCCACTGACTAAATAAGGCAATTTACTGAGAAACTGTATTTTCGACTAGAAACCAAGGTATGTAATTCCAGTTCCTATTCCTAATATCTTCTCCATTACCATTCCAAGATCGTTAATTCCATATTTGAAGTTCGTCTACCTAATTCCATTTAATGAACCGTGACCTATTGCAGTGACATAATTATTTTGTGAAGTGTTATAGTCATATTCTTGAATAGTGATTTAGTTGTATTTTGTCGACAAGATTCAAGTAAATATTTTGCTTGAAACAAAGTGCAATATTGTATAAAGTTTTGCTTTGCATATGTACTATGAGTAAAGTAAATTCTTGCAACATCTTAGCTTCAGTCGTTATAATACTGACTGTCTTGCAGGTTTACTGGCTGTTGTGTTTACCTGTGTCAAGCAACGGTTTTAATAGAAAACAATTGCAACGTGCATCTACCAAGTGATCATAGCCCCTGTTTTGAGTGGTGCATTTTTTTCCTGTTGTTCTCTGTCAGACAAGTTAGATGCAATCCTACTTTATGCGTTAACTTTAGAAATTAGTTCTAGTTAGTTTACTTACATCTGTTAGTACCTAGTGTGGCACTAGTTAGTGTTTGTAACCCTGTTTAACATAGCCTAGAGTGCCACAGGATTCTATGGAAATCCATGAGATATTTCTTGCAATTTTAGTGAAATTATACTTTATTTTAGTGGATGCAAAGTGTTTTCTTTTGAACAAATATGGTAGCTTAGTATACTTTCCACTGTAGTTCTTTAAAACATTCTGTTCGTTTCCCAAGTTTTCTTGGTCCTTCGTAGTCACTGATTAAGTTGCCCTGTTGCAAAGACTTCCAAATTGAGCCAAGTCATTGATCTAGTCAATTAATTGAAGTCTTAACCCTTGGACCAAACAAAACCGCGGCTGTATACGAAAATGCACACACACACACATACACACACACATATATATAGACATATATCTCTGTGTGTGTTTGTAAGCATGTATGCATGCATATATATTTTAGGATAAAGTTAAGTTCTACGCAATCTATTTCTGTCTGCAATATACTACTGTCGACAACCAATATGCCCCTAATTTTCTACTTAGGGAGAAGGGGGCACTACGATTATCCACGAAACTGGCTTATAGTTTTTTTTTTTCATGCCAGAAAAATTCAACCCTTGTGTGATGTCCGTCTAAATAGATTTTACTGACTCCTATTTTTCCCCTTTTTTCGCTTCCATAACTAATTCATACAGAGAGAGAGAGAGAGAGAGAGAGAGAGAGAGAGAGAGAGAGAGTAGTTGTGCCTTAGGAACGATAAAAAGGAATGTTCTCTTTGATATTGAAAGTTCATGTCTGCATGTGCATCACATGTTGGTATACCAAATATTGACCCTGGAATTCGTTCCTGTGATGCATATTCGGCTGTACAAAAAGGGAAAAATCTTTTACGAATAAGATGAGGTGAAGAAATGTTATCCCTAATATATGAAGCATGTATATATATGTTTGCTAGTGATAATAAGGCTCTTACTTCTGTGGGATTCCAGGAAACGGAAAATTGTATGTTCTCTGCTCTGTACAGCGTGAAAGCTCCAAAAGCGCAGGGACAAGCGGTCTGAATCCTCATATCGTGTACTCATTTTGTGGAATAGGTAAATAAATATCGAAGAAAATATCCAAAAGCAATATCAGATGTTCTCGCACGCGTGAGAGAGAGCGGGGTTATGGAGAAAAAGTAGGAATCAAAAGAGAAATCTTAATCGAAAAGGGATTTTCTTCGCCAAGTGACTGCGAAATCGAATAGAAATCACAGATATCGAAAGGAGAAACGGAGTCAAAAGAAAGTGACTTCTTGGAACGTAAAAAAAAATGTACAATAAATCTTCCTATATTAAGACATGATATTCTCCAAATATTTCGGTTTCTGAACTAAAATTGAATTGATAATTATAATATGAATGCTATAAAGGTTTTTATCCTTTCAGTTGCAATTCCCATGGGGTCTAATTGATCAGCATTCATCATTTCGTACTCCTATTCACACACACATACGTACACACTCACACTACTCACATACACTCGTTCCCGTAGACGTGTTAAAGACCGTCTGAGGAAGGAAGGAGGAATTCTGTGGAAATTTGGTAGAAATATTATTGGTTGACCTGTGATGGATACCAGTGAAGATTTAACTATTTTTCTATGATGTTGAATCATCAAGCATCCACCTAAATTTGTTCATTATTTTCACCCAATTATGCAGATAACCAGACAAATCGGAACGGGTATCGGACAAATGTTAGGTGAAAATTATAATAATCCAACAGGATAATCAGACAAAGGTCGCCCAGTTATATTTTTACCGATTTTTATCGGAATATATTCATTAGCTTTCACGCGGCGACATTGAAGTCGCTGAAGAAATGCGATGTGTCGAAGGAACTGTCAGAAAGAGAAGAAGGCAGGAATTATAAATAAGTAAATTAAATGAAGCCCAAGATAAAATGGAAATTAATAGTCGATAGATATGGAGTTTAAGTTAGGGAGCAATTGGAGGATTGTTTTAGATGAAACTCTTCTAGATAAAGAATCTCTCTATAAGGGAAGGTATATAGTAAAGACTTGTTGAGGAAAAAATCATAGTTTCCTGAATAGATGATAGAAAAACCGAAAATAGTGTATACCAAAAAAATAAAATGTTAGCTTTCTGGTAAACACAAACGAAACACGAACTCTGACTTTCATTGGAAAACCTACTGAAAGTAGTTCTGAGAACTGTGGAAAGGTAAGAAGAATTCACATATGACAGATGGGTTTCAAAACGGGAAATTTTCGGAGGATTATTGTGTTCAATGCAGGTAAGTTAGGAAAGAAAGCCGCAGATGATACAGAAATGGACTAACAAAGACCTTTACTTTACACGGACCAATGTGATTACGCATATTGTGGCCTATAATATTATTCATAAATGTAGATTAACTCGTAATTAATATTGAAAAAGGCTTTTCTTTCCAAAATATAAACGGAAATTCTGAATTATTTTACGGTGCTGTCTTGACAAATCAGAAGTAGAAAAAATATATATATATATATATATATATATATATATATATATATATATATATATATATATATATATATATATATATATATATATTAGATTTAGATTTATCTTCCCGCCACTGGCCAGTGGCATAAGGCTGATACAGTTTCTCTCCATCTGTCTCTATCCCGAGCCATTTCCCTCGCTTCCTCTATGTTTTGGATTTCGTCCTCAAGATCCCTGACAATTATGTCTATCCACCTCGTTCTTGGTCTACCCAGCGGTATTCTTCCTATTTGTACTGCTCTCAGTGCTCTCCTGGGGTCTCTATTCTCTTCCATCCTCTCAACATGTCCAAACCATTTCCAGACCTTTCCCCTCTTCAAACCTGGTACTGACTGGACCTTTTGCCTCCAATCTCCACCCTGATGTCTTCTTTATTTTAAACATAACTCATCCCAATTTAAATGCCAAGTATTCTTCTCAGCAGCTTCATCTCAAAAGCATCCAACCTTTTCTCCTCTGTTCTGGTCAGTGCCCAGGTGGACGAGCCATACATCAGGACTGGTAGTACTACTGCATTTGAATATTCTCATCTTAGTTCTCAAGCTGATTTCATGCCTCGACCAAACGTTTTTTCTCAGAACCTCAAAAGCTCTTGCTGCTCCGTAGTTTTCTTCTTTGTATATCTTCACTTGCCTCCCGTCTGCTGTTACCACCACACTTCCCAGTAAACAAACTTCTCAACTTGCTTGAGTTCCTGTCCTCTGATTGTCATATCCTCCATGTGCACCAATCATCATCCTTACTCACAACCATGATGTCGCTCTTCTTTGTGCTGATGTTCAAGCCAAAATTCTGTGTCTCTGTCTCCATCCTCAATTACCATACCTACCAGCACCAGCCACGTATCAGCAACCAACGCAACATTATCAGCAAACAAAGTCCAAATCCATAAAAACTTCTCCACCAATACTAGCCCCTCCCCTCTGTTTTCATTCTCCATCACTCTTCTCATTATATGGTCAATATATACATTAAACAAGGTGGGTGACATAAACACCATCCCTGTCTTAGCCCACTTCCAACTGGGAACCATTCACTTTGCTGTCCATCCAGCTGTACACAGCTGCACACTCCTTGGTACCAGTTCTTTAATATCCTTATCACTTTCAGTGGTATACCATAGTGTTCTGCCACTCTCCACATTCCATCTCTCCATACTGAATCATACGCTTTCTCCAAGTCTATAAAAGCACAGAATATTGGCTTTGCATACTCCCATCTCTTCTCAATTATCTGTCTTAAAGGTGTGAAAAATTTGATCCACTGTTGACCTTCCACTTCTAAAACCACACTGCTGTTCTCTAAGTTTCTCTTCTACTATAGGTCTTATTCTGTTAAGTATTACTCTCATGAATATCTTCCCTGGGACTGACAGTAAACTTATGCCCCGATAGTTACCACACTCCCTTTGCTTCCCTTATTTTTATATATTGGTATCCATAATTGCCTTTTTTCAATCACTTGGACCACCTCTGTTCTCCAAACTATGCTAAAAACAACTCTTAATGCCTCTATCATCCTTCGTCCTCCTGCTTTTAGCATCTCTGCAGTTATTATATATATATATATATATATATATATATATATATATATATATATATATATATATATATATATATATATATATATATATTTTCTCTCATTCATTTGACTAAAGTATGATATCAGAAAATTCAGCAATCTTCCTATCTTACGGATAACATTTCTTTTCCTCATTTATTCGTGAAAGAGATTCTTTCCTTTTTTCTACAGTCGAATGAAAATGCATCACACAAACGAATTCCAGTCAATATTTGATGCACATGCCGGCGTGAACTTGCAATATCAAAGAGAACATTCCTTTTCATCGTTCCCAAGGCACACCTACTCTCTCTCTCTCTCTCTCTCTCTCTCTCTCTCTCTCTCTCTCTCTCTCTCTCTCTCTCTCTCTCTCTCTCTCTCTATGAATTAGTTATGGAAGCGAAAAAAGGGGAAACACAGGTTTCAGTAAAATTTATTTAGACGGACATAACACAAGGGTTGGATTATTTTGGCATGAAAAAACTATGAGCCCGTATCATGGATATTTCATAGTGCTCCCTTTTCCTTAAATAGAAAATTAGAAGGATTTCGGGTCGCTGACAGTAGTACATTGCAGCCAGAAAAATTGATGGCGTAGAACTTAACTTTATCTTAGAATAAGTTGCTAATTATATGCATGCATGCATACTTACAATAACACACACAAGTACGCACACACAGACATATATAGATTAATGACTTGGCTCAACAGGACAACTTTATCAGTGGCTACGAAGGACCAACAAAATGGAGGAAACGAACAGAATAAGTCAAAGAATTGCTGTGAAAATTAGACTAAGCTACCAAATTCGTTCAAAAGAAAACACTCTGCATCCACTAGAATAAAGTATAATTTCAATAAAATTGCAAGTAATGTCACAGGGATTTTTATAGAACCCTGTGTCACTGTAGGCTTCGTAAAAGTGGGCTACAAACACTAACTAGTGCCACACAATGTACTAATAGTAACTGAACTAACTAGAATTAATGTCTAAAATTAACACATCAAAATAAATAGGATTGCCTTAGACTGGTCTGACACAGAACAACAGGGAAAAATGTACCACTTAAGACTGTGGCTATGTTCACTTGGTAAACGCTCGTTACAATTGTTTTCTATTAAAACTGTTGCTTGACACAGGTAGACACAACAGCACTGCCAGTAAATCTACAAGACAGAGTTATAATGACTAAAGCTCAGATTTTGCAAGAATTTACTTTACTCAAGGTATAATTGTAAAGCAAAACTTTATACAATATTGCACTTTGTTTCAAGCAAAATATTTACTTGAAGCTTTTCGACAAAATACAACTAAATCATTACTCATGAATATGACTGTAACACTTCACAAGATAACTATGCCACTGCAATAGGTCACGATTCACTGGAATAGAATTAGGTAGAAAAACTTCAAATGTGAAATTAAGATCTATGAATGGAGTGGATATTAGGAATAGGAACTGGAATTACAGGCACTGATTTCTATTCAAAAATACAGTTTTTCGGTACTTTACGTTATTTAGTCCTTCTGCTTGACATTCATTGTAGAATGAGCTGGTTAAAATGTCATCGAGGAAACGTACTATATCTTCTTGTTACCAATGAAAGGAGTAGGTAGGGTGTAACTGGAATGGGTGGTCACACAAGGGCTGTGGTAGGATGTTGGCTAAGTGAGTAAGTTAGGGATTCGTCTGGAGTATGAGTCTGATATGGAAGGGCTTAGGCTTCTAGCTTAAGGCAAGGCACTGGGCTGGATGAGTTTCTCTCAATTTGTTATGGACAGTTGGGTCCAGAGATACCTACAGGCGTAGAGTATTATCCATCCCACCTGACTGATTTCTGAGGGCGATCCTAGGCCATTGTATCCCAGTATGTGGTCGCCATCTTGGATGATTTCCGATCGGCGGCATCTGTTGTTTCATCTTTAAAAGAGGACCTTGTAAATGGTAGGGTTGCAAGAGAACAGTATTTTGACAGAAAGGAATGTCAAAATTGGATATGGATTTTAACAAAGGCTTAGGGTACAGTCACTGCCTTAGTCTCATCTGAAGGCCTTTGTTGAGGGTGATGCCAAGCTAGGTCGAGTATCTTCAAGGAATGCCTGGATGTCACTCTATTGTATTCACTATGATCTCTGAGATGAAATTTTAAAGGTTGGAATAGTTGTGAACGTTATGCAAAACAAGACGAATCAAATCTGATTTATTTTGATAGTGGCTGATTTATGGTGACATTAAAGTGTTGTTCTCACTGGGGGCGAGTGACCGGGAGTGTTTATGATTCATTTGACAGTGAGACAAACCGAGCAAATTTCACTGGTAATATTCTGCTGCTCTTATCTGAAGATAAAAGACAACCTCGTGCAAAACACCTGGATTTTTTTTTACTGAAAAACGGCACAAAGCTTCTTTTCTTTTTACTTTAATCATATTTTTGTTGGCGAAAGGAAAATTAGTCGAAAAATGCAACTCTCACAACGCATAAGCCAGAAGAATATTAAAATTAACACTAGCTAGAAGCATAGATAAAAATTTTTCAGCAAACCTAAATCAAATTAAATGGTACGAACTTAAATTCCTTGTTTTATGTTTAAAATAATTAGGTAATACAGAAGACTTTCAAGGTTTTTGCACATTCTTTTGCACATTCTTTCATACAAACATAGCTAGCCTCTATTAAGTTTATTGTTTCCTCCTGTTCAGTGAACCCAGTGATTGATCATTGCAAGTGCCATAAGAGGGGCTAAGCACTGGGTGAGCCTGCTCTAGTGCAAAATCCACTTTTGTAAAAGCCGGTCAAGTAGAAAAAGGTTAGATCGATGGTAACTAAAGTCTATAAGCTCAAAACAGCTGAGTGGTAGGGAGTACTTAACTTTCCTTATGAATTAAAGGTGAAGTACTCTGTAAGGGAAAGAGGAAATGAATATTCCCTGGCAATAGTCAGCTATTACATTATCTGTGCCTTTGGTATATTCAGTCTTCCAGGTATAACCCAGCATAAACAGGATAAGAAAAAGGATGCCCTAAGCAAAGTCTCTGGATTACAGAGCTAAGGCATTCAGAGTCAGTGACACTGTGCCTAAGAGTGGAAATCTCCCAGATGCCAACTTGGAGGGTCATTAATCATTATTATCTTTGTTAGGGGACTGCCCTAGTGATGAGGGAGTCTCAGATGTTTGTACCGACAGGGTAGATGGTGAAGCCATGAACCCTACAGGATCAAAGTTGGACATGGCTAGGTGGCTAGTTGACCTGGTGGGGCCCTAGCCCTGAGGGGTACTACTCATGTAACATTGCGGTTAGAGGGGGCACAGTTTGATCCTGATCAGGGGTGTCATCCATGTAACTATATATAGAACTGATACTTGTGGCAGGATGGGGTGGCAGCAGCAAGCCTAGCTGGTGGGAGGTTATGTACATCCAGCAGAGGCGGCTGAGATGAAGTTGAATGGATTAGTAGATCTGGTAAGTCTTCTGGATTTCCAGTTGGCCAGGGTCTTGTCTCCCTATGGGTATTGGGGATATCTCCCTCCCCGGTCTCCACTGGTAGAGGTAATTGTATCGGGATTGAGACCAGGATAGCCCGTAGCAAAGGGTGCCTAGAATGTTTAGAATGCAGGTCAGATTTGGGCAGTAGGTGGAGCTGCCCTAATAACAGTACAAATCTGCCTGATATTTGCTTAACCACAGCCACCCTACTGAGCTTTACTCCCTGGGGTCATATGACCTGAAGGAGGACAGTGGGCAGACTTATTTTCTTCTGGTACAACTCAGTTACTTCTACCAAGCAGTGTCCCTCCACTATGGCCTCTGTATGGAGCTTACTTCCTAAGATAATCGAAAGGCCAGTGTTCATGCCATAGAAAGCATTAACCAATCAGGCCAGATGGTGCCCAGGGAGAGTCTATGCATACTGGGCCCTCTGCCAGGGAGCCTCTAAATTAGCAGTTGATAGCTGGGAGGGCCTTCATTTTCTTCTGCAGGCACTGGAGCCATCGTGAGGTGTGTCCCTGCACTTGGCACTCAGAGCAGAAGTGGCGACTGTGAATTCCTGACTGGGAGACGCAGTCATTATGGCGGATGAACCAGATGGCACCTGTCCCTGGCAAGTCACGATGGAGATGGGCATCTTTGTTGATTACACTGGTAATAATGGTTGGCTCCTTAGATGGAGAGACTTCTGGAACAGCCTGATCTGGATTAATTGGGAGGCTCCTGTGTGCCTGTCAGCTAATTGTCATCATCACTTTGCCTGGGTTGATTCTCAACCAAGTATATCGTGAGCATTTAGGGGCCATAGCTGTAGAAGTCTTCCAACATTCCATTCATGGTTGGCTGAAGGGGTGCCAGAAAACTCCTCTGGACATCAGCCCAGGTGGTGAGGCTATTCCATGTAGGCCTTCCTCCAGTCTGATGGCCTCAAAGTGAATCCATCATTAAAACAAGTAACATTGTAATGACAAAGTGTCATAAGAATAATTTTGATGTTATGAGTTTTAAAGAAAAATATGCATTACCAAAATTAGGGTAACAACAATCTCCATAAAAATCATATTTATTCCTAATTATCATACATCACCGTTCTTTCTTGTAAGGTGAACGTCTACCCTATACTAACAAAAATTTAAGAGGAGTCTTGGCATTTCAGTAATAGTCTCTTTCATAAGTCATCTCATTTTCAATGCTATAAACTCCAGCTACTAGTGAGTGGAGCTACATGACTAAATCTAGTGGAGTGGGATGTTGCCCACTTCTAGATATATAGGAGCTAAACTTAACATACAAATGTTATTTCTAAAAGTATGCTCCAGATGAAGTCCATCCGACAATTTGTGAGTAACAGTTACTTTAGTTGAACTTCAAATACCTAAACACTTGTCCATAAAGATTTCCCCACTAAAAAAATTCAAAGGCTTTAACTAATAAAAGTGTAATGACACTCTTCTGACCCAACTCACGAAATTAAAAGTTGCTTCTTTTGCTAAGCCAAAGAAGTAGAACGATATCTAAATGTTGAAACCACTCGAAACCACACATATATTTAACGATTGAATGAACATGGGGGTGGGGGATGGGAGTGCCCTCAGACTGCAGAATTCTTGTATAGGCAATCCCTAGAGTGTTCCTGCCATTCATTGGCGATCTTTTAAACATGTAAATAAAAAAAGGGAGGGAGCCGGGGGGATCATTTAGTTGGCTCTCTTCAATGCATAATATCTCGGGTCTTATTTCACTGAACATATAATAAAGGCTATGATAAAAGTTTCCAGATAACTGCTGTTGACCTTGAAGTCAAAAAGAAGGGAAAAATTTTCTACACACTCTGGTAACCTATTTGTAAGACATAACATTCTGTAATGACCAAGGCTTGCTCTCATTGTGGAATCTTCTTTCAATTTCATTTTCATGATGGCTCATCTTTTCTGGTAATTTCCTTCATGAATTCGACAATAGAATCTATTTTGAAAATTGACGTAAAATAAATGCTAATATATTAATAACTTAACCCAAGATGAAAGGTTGCAATAACAAAAGAATTATTCTATTACATATCAAATGTTTCTACCATTATCATTCTTAGGCAACTGGTGAAGTCGCTGCCTTTGTAAGATTGTTTTTAAAGACTGTAATCGAAAGAAGGCCAATGTATCATAATAACCACTTGGTGGTCTAATTTGTTTCGTTCCCACGTTGTGATTGTTAGACCCGATCAGGGTCATTGAAATCAATTTCCCATGATGGAAATCCACGTTTAGGTAGATAGCTCAATGACTGCATATTCTCCCAGCACCAGGCCTATTAGCCAAAATTTCATAGATCCGTCACACCATGTTATATTTCTACCATGATTAGATCCCCATTAACTTGACCATGACCAGTAGCATTAAGCAAATAAATACATCTGTTTTAGAACTATACCTCTTTTGAACAAATATGTTTAGTTTTCTGCTCACTTCCATTGCGAAATTCAGTTACTTGAATGTTGGCAACTATAAACCGGTTGAAAGAGTATATTACCTATGGGCCTTTTACCTATTTTATAGCATAACCTGATTTATAGTGCTTTCTCTGACCATTCTACTGTACTCGTAGTTGGCGGAGACTGCAACAGCCACTTTCCGTCACTGTCTTGAACCTCTGCAAGGAGCTGTAATGTCTCCTTCTCTCGTCTTATTCATCAATTAATCACTTTTTATGTGCATCTTGTAGTCCCCCTCACTAATATATAGCTGATTTTACCCTTTGCGGCGTTTTGGTTTGGGGTTAATATTTTACATGGGAAGTGGTTGAAATATGGCAAATTTTTGTTTTAGCTGAGAAACGTGATGATAAACATGTGAATATTCCTGTGTGTATGATATTTGGGGCTGAATTTTTGGGGTTTCACAAACCGAATAGATGACATTGGGGTTTATATAATTCGGGTAATGTCGTGGGGAGTTAAGATTTAACAACAATTTTTTGGGGGGATGATTTTTTTTTGTGTGAGGTTATTAATTAAATGGAGGAAATATTTTTATCACTGGAGTGGTGTTATTATTAAGATGGTGATTTATATATATAAGGAGATGACATTAATCCTTTGGGGTGACTTTTTTTTTTTGGTGGTATATAATTATGGAATGATGAGTTTATCGTAGTTTTTTTATCCCGAATAGGTGATGATTTTTTTATATAATTGGGCAGTATCGTTTGGGAGAATTATGTCTTCGAGATAACTTTGGAGCACCTTAGTCATATCTTGGAGATAGTTTTGTGCAATGTGCTGATGTGGTTTCAGTATAGAACATTTTTTTGAGAATCATGAGTTTCTGAAGTTGCGAGTCTAACTATGCTGCAGTTTGAAGCACCTGAGGTGTTCACAGGTGGATTTTCTGCTAATGATGCTGTAATGAATCTGGTTGCG